>NC_140215.1:44035504-44148004 GCF_951802725.1 Rutilus rutilus | reverse complement strand
CTGTGCATTTTGGGCACTTTTTTGTGAAACCCTATTTAGGCTATTTTGTCCATCAAAAGTGTGCTTTCCCTTTAATTGAGCGTGAGCAGTGCAGCAAATAGACTCGGCGCCGAAACACGCGCTTCACTGCTCGCGACGCTCCTGCTTGACGCTCACGCGCTGCTCCTGCTCCCGTTGTGAATGCACTCATTAACATGCACGACGAAAAAAAATACGCGTTTGTGGTCTGAACGGACGTAATTCACGAGGTTTCCTACATGTGTGTTCCGTGTGCGCGTGTGATGCTGATGTCGCGCGATGTTAATCATGCGGCGCCCGAGTGCATTTGAACGGCATAAAATCGGTATTTGTCAGACTGACCGGTCGCCGGTCACGGCCGATCACGTGAAAATCGGCCAATTCCGGTCACCAGCCGATCAATCGGTGCATCTCTACTATGCAACCGTCTACTACAGTATCGCATCAGGCAGTGCATTGTAGTCTCCCTGAGGAAAAATTTATTATTATTAAGAATTTTGCAAACTCGTTAATTCATCTAAACCGACAACATGTATGTTAGACCCTATACCGACTAAGCTACTGAAAGAGATGCTCCCAGAGGTCATAGATCCTCTTCTTAATATCATTAATTCATCTTTGTCTCTAGGATACGTACCAAAAACTTTTAAGCTGGCTATGATTAAACCACTTGTTAAAAAACCGCAACTTGATCCTACAGAATTAGTCAATTACAGGCCGATCTTGAATCTGCCTTTTCTGTCAAAGACACTAGAAAAGGCAGTATCCTCACAACTGTGTTCCTTTTTAGAAAGAAATGATATCTGGAGGATTTTCAGTCAGGATTTAGACCATACCATAGTACCGAGACAGCTCTCATTAGAGTCACAAATGATTTGCTCTTATCATCCAATCGTGGTTGTATCTCTCTATTAGTGTTACTCGATCTAAGTGCTGCATTTGATCACAACATTCTTTTAAATAGACTCGAACATTATGTTGGCATTAGTGGAATTGCATTAGCATGGTTTAAATCATACTTATCTGACCGTTATCAGTTTGTAGCAGTAAATGAAGAGATGTCTTATCGATCACAAGTTCAGTATGGCGTACCACAAGGCTCAGTACTAGGACCGCTGCTGTTCACTCTGTACATTATCATTAGGAAACATGGAATTAGCTTTCACTGTTATGCTGACGATACTCAGCTCTATGACTCTATGAGTCTTCTATGGTCTGAAACACCACCTGATGGCCAAGCACACAGCTGATGCGAATTCTCTGATGCCATTATTTGCTCCAAGTGAGAATGTTAGTGTGAAATTGAACACTACAGTATATGCCAATGTTGTTTTCAATAAAAAAAACATTTGAATATCTTCAACCTGGCATACACATAGAACATTATACATTCCTATAATTTAAATCAGTTAAATGAATATTAGGCTGCATAAATTAGGTCAGCCGGATCCGGGCCGTATCCAGATCAGATGATGGACCTGTGCCTAGACACGACCACAACGCATCCCTGAAGTGTCAGCAGAGATTGTGTCATCTAGACTCTCCCCTGTGAAGGCCTCATCGACACGACAGCATCGGCACCGATCCTCAACAAACTCGTCTCCATACCGGCGTGACTCCGATCTACAACCAGATGGAACTGGATAATATTCTGAATATTCTGATCCAATCTGACCTCTGACCTGTAATGCTGCCTGAATCATAATCACACACTCTTCGTTCATTGGCCAGAGGAGAACTGAGCGACTGAGTCTGGTTTCTCCCAAGGTTTTTTTCTCCATTCTGTCACTGATGGAGTTTTGGTTCCTGTCACTGTCGCCTTTTTCCACCTTGTTTCACCTTTGTTGCCATTGGCTTGCTTGGTTAGGGACATTTAATTTAATATTCAACATATATTATTTATTATATTATATATATTATTATTTTCCTGTTTTCTTTGTAAAACTGCTTTGAAACAATCTGTATTGTAAAAAGCGCTATATAAATAAAGGTGACTTGATTTGATTATACTGCAACCAAAGGAATATACCAGGTTCAATATGTCAAGTTCAGTTGACAGCATTAGTGGCATAATGATGATTACCACAACAATTTATTCGATTATTTTATTTATTTCTGGCAGTTATTTAGCACTGACGGTCAACAAGCCTCGGGCTGTGTTTCACACACACACACACACACAAACACAGCCTCAGTTTCTCCTTTCAGCTCGAACAGCAGAAGGAACTCGCTTACACACACACACGGCCTCAGTTTCTCCTGTCTTCCAGCAGCAGAGGGAGCTCTCTTACACACACACACACACACACGGCCTCAGTTTCTCCTGTCTTCCAGCAGCAGAGGGAGCTCTCTTACACACACACACACACACACGGCCTCAGTTTCTCCTGTCTTCCAGCAGCAGAGGGAGCTCTCTCACACACACACACACACACACACACACACACACACGGCCTCAGTTTCTCCTGTCTTCCAGCAGCAGAGGGAGCTCTCTCACACACACACACACACACACACACACACACACACACACACACACACACACACACACACACACACACACACGGCCTCAGTTTCTCCTGTCTTCCAGCAGCAGAGGGAGCTCTCTCACACACACACACACACACACACACACGGCCTCAGTTTCTCCTGTCTTCCAGCAGCAGAGGGAGCTCTCTCACACACACACACACACACACACACACACACACACACACACACACACACACACACACACACACGGCCTCAGTTTCTCCTGTCTTCCAGCAGCAGAGGGAGCTCTCTCACACACACACACACTTATGGCCTCAGTTTCTCCTTTCAGCCTGAGCAGCAGAGGGAGCTCTCACACACACACACGGCCTCAGTTTCTCCTGTCTTCCAGCAGCACAGGGAGCTCACCAGGGCCAGAGTGCCCGCGAAGAGACGACTCGACGCCTGTGAAGAGACGACTCGACGCCCATGAAGAGACGACTCGACGCCTCGACGCCCGTGAAGAGACGACTCGACGCCCATGAAGAGACGACTCGACGCCTCGACGCCCGTGAAGAGACGACTCGACGCCCGTGAAGAGACGACTCGACGCCCGTGAAGAGACGACTCGACGCCTGTGAAGAGACGACTCGACGCCTGTGAAGAGACGACTCGACGCCTGTGAAGAGACGACTCGACGCCTGTGAAGAGACGACTCGACGCCTCGACGCCTGTGAAGAGACTACTCGACGCCTGTGAAGAGACGACTCGACGCCTCGACGCCTGTGAAGAGACTACTCGACGCCTGTGAAGAGACGACTCGACGCCTCGACGCCTGTGAAGAGACGACTCGACGCCTCGACCCCTGTGAATAGACTACTCGACGCCTGTGAAGAGACGACTCGACGCCTCGACGCCTGTGAAGAGACGACTCGACGCCTCGACGCCTGTGAAGAGACGACTCGACGCCTCGACGCCTGTGAAGAGACTACTCGACGCCTGTGAAGAGACGACTCGACGCCTCGAGGCCTGTGAAGAGACGACTCGACGCCTGTGAAGAGACGACTCGACGCCTGTGAAGAGACGACTCGACGCCTGTGAAGAGACGACTCGACGCCTGTGAAGAGACGACTCGACGCCTCGAGGCCTGTGAAGAGACGACTCGACGCCTGTGAAGAGACGACTCGACGCCTGTGAAGAGACGACTCGACGCCTGTGAAGAGACGACTCGACGCCCGCGAAGACACGTCTCGACGCCTGTGAAGAGACGACTCGACGCCTGTGAAGAGACGACTCGACGCCCGCGAAGACACGTCTCGACGCCTGTGAAGACACGTCTCGACGCCTGTGAAGACACGTCTCGACGCCTGTGAAGAGACGACTCGACGCCTGTGAAGAGACGACTCGACGCCTGTGAAGAGACGACTCGACGCCTCGAGGCCTGTGAAGAGACGACTCGACGCCTGTGAAGAGACGACTAGACGCCCTTGAAGAGACGACTCGACGCCCGTGAAGAGACGACTCGACGCCTCGACGCCTGTGAAGAGACGACTCGACGCCCGCGAAGAGACGACTCGACGCCCGCGAAGAGACGTCTCGACGCCTGTGAAGAGACGACTCGACGCCTCGAGGCCTGTGAAGAGACGACTCGACGCCTGTGAAGAGACGACTCGACGCCTGTGAAGAGACGACTCGACGCCTCGAGGCCTGTGAAGAGACGTCTCGACGCCTGTGAAGAGACGCCTCGAGGCCTGTGAAGAGACGACTCGACGCCTCGAGGCCTGTGAAGAGACGTCTCGACGCCTGTGAAGAGACGACTCGACGCCTCGAGGCCTGTGAAGAGACGTCTCGACGCCTGTGAAGAGACGACTCGACGCCTCGACGCCTGTGAAGAGACTACTCGACGCCTGTGACGAGACGACTCGACGCCCGTGAAGAGACAACTCGACGCCTGTGAAGAGACTACTCGACGCCCGTGAAGAGACGACTCGACGCCCGTGAAGAGACGACTCGACGCCTGTGAAGAGACGACTCGACGCCCATGAAGAGACGACTCGACGCCTCGACGCCCGTGAAGAGACGACTCGACGCCCATGAAGAGACGACTCGACGCCTCGACGCCCGTGAAGAGACGACTCGACGCCCGTGAAGAGACGACTCGACGCCTGTGAAGAGACGACTCGACGCCTGTGAAGAGACGACTCGACGCCTGTGAAGAGACGACTCGACGCCTGTGAAGAGACGACTCGACGCCTCGACGCCTGTGAAGAGACGACTCGACGCCTGTGAAGAGACGACTCGACGCCCGCGAAGACACGTCTCGACGCCTGTGAAGACACGTCTCGACGCCTGTGAAGAGACGACTCGACGCCTGTGAAGAGACGACTCGACGCCTGTGAAGAGACGACTCGACGCCTGTGAAGAGACGACTCGACGCCTGTGAAGAGACGACTCGACGCCTGTGAAGAGACGACTCGACGCCTCGAGGCCTGTGAAGAGACGACTCGACGCCTGTGAAGAGACGACTCGACGCCTGTGAAGAGACGACTCGACGCCTGTGAAGAGACGACTCGACGCCCGCGAAGACACGTCTCGACGCCTGTGAAGAGACGACTCGACGCCTGTGAAGAGACGACTCGACGCCCGCGAAGACACGTCTCGACGCCTGTGAAGACACGTCTCGACGCCTGTGAAGACACGTCTCGACGCCTGTGAAGAGACGACTCGACGCCTGTGAAGAGACGACTCGACGCCTCGAGGCCTGTGAAGAGACGACTCGACGCCTGTGAAGAGACGACTAGACGCCCTTGAAGAGACGACTCGACGCCCTTGAAGAGATGACTCGACGCCCGTGAAGAGACGACTCGACGCCTCGACGCCTGTGAAGAGACGACTCGACGCCCGCGAAGAGACGACTCGACGCCCGCGAAGAGACGTCTCGACGCCTGTGAAGAGACGACTTGACGCCTCGAGGCCTGTGAAGAGACGACTCGACGCCTGTGAAGAGACGACTCGACGCCTGTGAAGAGACGACTCGACGCCTCGAGGCCTGTGAAGAGACGTCTCGACGCCTGTGAAGAGACGACTCGACGCCTGTGAAGAGACGACTCGACGCCTCGAGGCCTGTGAAGAGACGTCTCGACGCCTGTGAAGAGACGACTCGACGCCTCGAGGCCTGTGAAGAGACGTCTCGACGCCTGTGAAGAGACGACTCGACGCCTCGACGCCTGTGAAGAGACTACTCGACGCCTGTGACGAGACGACTCGACGCCCGTGAAGAGACAACTCGACGCCTGTGAAGAGACTACTCGACGCCCGTGAAGAGACGACTCGACGCCCGTGAAGAGACGACTCGACGCCTGTGAAGAGACGACTCGACGCCTGTGAAGAGACGACTCGACGCCTGTGAAGAGACGACTCGACGCCTGTGAAGAGACGACTCGACGCCCGTGAAGAGACAACTCGACGCCTGTGAAGAGACGACTCGACGCCTGTGAAGAGACGACTCGACGCCCGTGAAGAGACGACTCGAAGCCTGTGAAGAGACGACTCGACGCTGGCGATATGTTATGCCCTAAATTAATACGTGATTAACTAACTGTATTTTTCTATGTACATTTCTGAAATGCACTTTCTGTAAAGCTGCTTTGAAACAATATGTATTGTGAAAAGCGCTATACAAATAAATTTGAATTGAATTGAATTGAATTTCAAAGTTATTTTAACTTGCTGGTGTTTGAAAGTGAATTTCAAGCTTTAAATGGTTCTAAGTGTCTTAAGTGTTGATGTTTGAGCCTCTCCTGCCTGAGATAAACTCCAGCTGTTGGTGATCACCCGCTCTGGATCAGGGCATTACTAACGCTTGGCCCTCGGCCCGATGGAAACACCTCGGCCACGGGAAGCACCAGCACGCTCTGGGCTGACATGGGTATCAGGGCTTCATCATCATCAGGGCTTCATCATCATTAGTGCTTCCCTTTCTCACAGCTTTCAGACATTATGGAAGTGCAGATATTTTCGCATAGATACAAAGTTCACAGAATAGGCAAGTCAATTATAACTCTAAAACAATCTGAGTATTAACATGATTTATTTATTGTGGTCATACTATTGAAACGGCGAGTATTTCAACATATATTTTATGGTAATCAACATTAAAGGCCCTGATATACTCACAGCAAAGTTCTTTTTCGTTCTTTATTTAGGGGTAAAAAAAAGAATAGCTCTCCAGGGACATACTGTTAGCAAACATCCTTTCATTTAGATGAATATGTAATATGTGCTGCGCTTTCCTCTCAATAACAACATAAACACAACAAAAAGCAAAAAAGAAAAACAGCGGTTCAGAAAGCATCTGATTGTAGCAATGTGGATATTTTTGCACCACCTCTGCAATTCAGCGCCCCAGTCACATCACGCTTAGGCCTCTTTATACAGCACTTTATACAACAGATCGCTTTAAACCATTAAAAATGAAAAACAGCTTTACAGTATTAAACATGAAAAACGGTGACTGTGTCTTTCAGTGAGAATTACAGCTTCAGTTTCTGCTATAAAGCATCTCTCAGTGAGTTCATGTTTTACTGGCATCTGACCTCAATGAACTCAATGAACCGGAGAAGATTTACAACTCAAAGAAGGCGGAGCCCCAGAGCCACACCCACCTGTTACATCATCACCACTGACCAATGGCGGTTTACCAGCTGGAGCAAACATTTCCTGAAAGTTCATTTTGGAACTTACGAAACAAACTTCAAACAAATTAGTTTTGGTGATGTCACACCAGATCGTTCTTCGATTTCACTTGAAGTATATCGGGCCTTAAGTCACAAATGCTGAAACTGAACTTCACTAACACAGAACCCGTAATATAACCGTAAGTCTTAATCATAAACTGAAAAAATAAGATTAATTGAATGGCCATTTAAAATGGTAATTTTTCCAGACAAAATCACTAGAGTCCACATCACATCTTAATGAGAAGAAAAGTCAAGTTACCTGTGGGTCAACGGGCCGATGGCTCGGTTCGGACACACTGCCGTTGGAGAAGGCTTCTGAGCGCGGCGGTACAGCGGGCGGCTGCTTCGGCATCACCGCGGCCTGAGGAGAACCCTGAACATTCCTCCTGTGCCGCTCGTCCGCCTGCAACACAACAGCTGTCAGAGTCAAACAAACCTTCAGTCAAACAAACCTTCAGAGTCAAACAAACCTTCAGTCAAACCTTCAGTCAAACATTCAGAGTCAAACAAACCTTCAGTCAAACAAACCTTCAGAGTCAAACCTTCAAACAAACCTTCAGTCAAACAAACCTTCAGAGTCAAACAAACCTTCAGTCAAACCTTCAGTCAAACATTCAGAGTCAAACAAACCTTCAGTCAAACAAACCTTCAGAGTCAAAACTTCAGTCAAACAAACCTTCAGAGTCAAACAAACCTTCAGTCAAACAAACCTTCAGAGTCAAACCTTCAGTCAAACAAACCTTCAGAGTCAAACCTTCAGAGTCAAACCTTCAGTCAAACAAACCTTCAGAGTCAAACCTTCAGTCAAACAAACCTTCAGAGTCAAACCTTCAGAGTCAAACCTTCAGTCAAACCTTCAGAGTCAAACAAACCTTCAGAGTCAAACCTTCAGTCAAATAAACCTTCAGTCAAACAAACCCTCAGAGTCAAACAAACCTTCAGTCAAACAAACATTCAGAGTCAAACAAACCATCAGTCAAACAAACCATCAGTCAAACAAACCTTCAGTCAAACAAACCTTCAGTCAAACCTTCAGTCAAACAAACCTTCAGAGTCAAACAAACCTTCAGAGTCAAACCTTCAGAGTCAAACCTTCAGTCAAACATTCAGAGTCAAACAAACCATCAGTCAAACAAACCTTCAGTAAAACAAACCTTCAGTCAAACAAACCTTCAGTCAAACAAACCTTCAGTCAAACAAACCTTCAGTCAAACATTCAGAGTCAAACAAACCTTCAGTCAAACAAACCTTCAGAGTCAAACCTTCAGAGTCAAACCTTCAGTCAAACAAACCTTCAGAGTCAAACAAACCTTCAGTCAAACAAACCATCAGAGTCAAACAAATCTTCAGAGTCAAACAAACCTTCAGTCAACAAACCTTCAGTCAAACAAACCTTCAGTCAAACAAACCTTCAGTCAAACAAACCTTCAGAGTCAAACAAACCTTCAGTCAAACAAACCTTCAGAGTCAAACAAACCTTCAGTCAAACAAACCTTCAGTCAAACAAACCTTCAGAGTCAAACAAACCTTCAGTCAAACAAACATTCAGAGTCAAACAAACCTTCAGTCAAACAAACATTCAGTCAAACAAACCTTCAGAGTCAAACCTTCAGTCAAACAAACCTTCAGTCAAACAAACATTCAGAGTCAAACAAACCTTCAGTCAAACAAACCTTCAGTCAAACAAACCTTCAGTCAAACAAACCTTCAGTCAAACAAACATTCAGAGTCAAACAAACCTTCAGTCAAACAAACATTCAGAGTCAAACAAACCTTCAGAGTCAAACAAACCTTCAGTCAAACAAACCTTCAGAGTCAAACAAACCTTCAGTCAAACAAACCTTCAGTCAAACAAACATTCAGAGTCAAACAAACCTTCAGTCAAACAAACATTCAGAGTCAAACAAACCTTCAGTCAAACAAACCTTCAGTCAAACAAACCTTCAGTCCAACAAACCTTCAGTCCAAGAAACCTTAAGTCAAGCAAACTTTCAGTCAAACAAACCTTCAGTCAAACAAACCTTCAGAGACAAACCTTCAGAGACAAACCTTCAGTCAAGCAAACCTTCAGTCAAGCAAACCTTCAGTCAAACAAACCTTCAGTCAAGCAAACCTTCAGTAAAAACAAACCTTCAGTCAAGCAAACCTTCAGTCAAACAAACCTTCAGAGTCAAGCAAACCTTCAGTCAAACAAACCTTCAGAGTCAAACAAACCTTCAGTCCAACAAACCTTCAGTCAAAACAAACCTTCAGTCAAACAAACCTTCAGTCCAACAAACCTTAAGTCAAGCAAACTTTCAGTCAAGCAAACCTTCAGTCAAACAAACATTCAGTCAAACAAACCTTCAGTCAAACAAACCTTCAGAGTCAAAGAAACCTTCAGTCAAACCTTCAGTCAAACAAACCTTGTCAAACCTTCAGTGTCAAACAAACCTTGTCAAACCTTCAGTCAAACCTTCAGAGTCAAACCTTCAGTCAAACAAACCTTCAGAGTCAAACAAACCTTCAGAGTCAAACAAACCTTGTCAAACCTTCAGTCAAACCTTCAGAGTCAAACCTTCAGTCAAACAAACCTTCAGTCAAACAAACCTTCAGAGTCAAACACACCTTCAGAGTCAAACAAACCTTCAGTCAAACAAACCTTCAGTCAAACAAACCTTCAGTCAAACAAACCTTCAGTCAAACAAACCTTCAGAGTCAAACAAACCTTCAGTCAAACAAACCTTCAGATTCAAACCTTCAGTCAAACAAACCTTCAGTCAAACAAACATTCAGAGTCAAACAAACCCTCAGTCAAACATTTAGAGTCAAACAAACCTTCAGTCAAACAAACCTTCAGAGTCAAACAAACATTCAGAGTCAAACAAACCTTCAGTCAAACAAACCTTCAGAGTCAAACACACCTTCAGAGTCAAACAAACCTTCAGTCAAACAAACCTTCAGAGTCAAACAAACCTTCAGAGTCAAACAAACCTTCAGATTCAAACCTTCAGTCAAACAAACCTTCAGTCAAACAAACATTCAGAGTCAAACAAACCTTCAGTCAAACATTTAGAGTCAAACAAACCTTCAGTCAAACAAACCTTCAGTCAAACAAACCTTCAGTCAAACAAACCTTCAGTCCAACAAACATTAAATCAAACAAACTTTCAGTCAAACAAACCTTCAGTCAAACAAACCTTCAGAAACAAACCTTCAGAAACAAACCTTCAGTCAAGCAAACCTTCAGTCAAGCAAACCTTCAGTCAAGCAAACCTTCAGAGTCAAACAAACCTTCAGTCAAACAAACCTTCAGAGTCAAAGAAACCTTCAGTCAAACCTTCAGTCAAACAAACCTTGTCAAACCTTCAGTCAAACCTTCAGAGTCAAACAAACCTTGTCAAACCTTCAGTCAAACCTTCAGAGTCAAACAAACCTTCAGTCAAACAAACCTTCAGAGTCAAACAAACCTTCAGTCAAACAAACATTCAGTCAAACAAACCTTCAGTCAAACAAACCTTCAGAGTCAAACAAACCTTCAGATTCAAACCTTCAGTCAAACAAACCTTCAGTCAAACAAACATTCAGTCAAACAAACCTTCAGTCAAACATTTAGAGTCAAACAAACCTTCAGTCAAACATTTACATTTCGTCTCTACATTGGTTACCTATAAAGTTCCGTATCAATTACAAAGTATTGCTACTGACCTATAAAGCCCTAAATGGTTTAGCTCCCGTGTATTTAACGGAACTTCTATCGCCCTACAATCCATCGCGCTCTTTAAGATCACTAAATTCGAGGCTTCTGGTCATTCCTAGGATATCTAAGTCCACTACAGGAGGGAGAGCTTTTTCACATTTAGCTCCTAAACTGTGGAATGGCCTTCCTGATATTGTTCGAGGCTCAGACTCGCTGTCCCAGTTTAAAACTAGATTAAAGACGCATCTCTTCAGCCAGGCATTCACATAATACTTACATTTTATACTACAGTTGAGACGACTCGACGCGGGCGATGTTTATGCCCTAAATCAATACATGATTAACTAACTGTATTTCTCTATGTACATTTCTGAAATGCACTTTCTGTAAAGCTGCTTTGAAACAATATGTATTGTGAAAAGCGCTATACAAATAAATTTGAATTGAATTGAATTGAAAAATTTAGAGTCAAACAAACCTTCAGTCAAACAAACCTTCAGTCAAACCTTCAGTCAAACAAACCTTCAGTCCAACAAACCTTAAATCAAACAAACTTTCAGTCAAACAAACCTTCAGTCCAACAAACCTTCAGTCAAAACAAACCTTCAGTCAAAACAAACCTTCAGTCCAACAAACCTTAAATCAAACAAACTTTCAGTCAAACAAACCTTCAGTCCAACAAACCTTCAGTCAAACAAACCTTAAAACAAACCTTCAGTCCAACAAACCTTCAGTCAAACAAACCTTCAGTCAAACAAACCTTCAGTCCAACAAACCTTCAGAGACAAACCTTCAGTCAAGCAAACCTTCAATCAAAACAAACCTTCAGTCCAACAAACCTTCAGTCAAAACAAACCTTCAAACAAACCTTCAGTCCAACAAACCTTCAGTCAAACAAACCTTCAGTCAAACAAACCTTCAGTCCAACAAACCTTCAGAGACAAACCTTCAGTCAAACAAACCTTCAATCAAACAAACATTCAGAGTCAAACAAACCTTCAGTCAAACCTTCAGTCAAACAAACCTTCAGTCAAACAAACCTTCAGAGTCAAACAAACCTTCAGTCAAACCTTCAGTCAAACAAACCTTCAGAGTCAAACAAACCTTGTCAAACCTTCAGTCAAACAAACCTTCAGTCAAACCTTCAGTCAAACTAACCTTCAGAGTCAAACCTTCAGTCAAATAAACCTTCAGAGTCAAACCTTCAGTCAAATAAACCTTCAGTCAAACAAACCTTCAGTCAAACAAACCTTCAGTCAAACAAACCTTCAGTCCAACAAACCTTCAGTCAAACAAACCTTCAGTCAAACAAACCTTCAGTCCAACAAACCTTCAGAGACAAACCTTCAGTCAAGCAAACCTTCAGTCAAAACAAACCTTCAGTCCAACAAACCTTCAGTCAAAACAAACCTTCAGTCAAAACAAACCTTCAGTCCAACAAACCTTCAGTCAAAACAAACCTTCAAACAAACCTTCAGTCCAACAAACCTTCAGAGACAAACCTTCAGTCAAACAAACCTTCAATCAAACAAACATTCAGAGTCAAACAAACCTTCAGTCAAACCTTCAATCAAACAAACCTTCAGTCAAACAAACCTTCAGAGTCAAACAAACCTTCAGTCAAACCTTCAGTCAAACAAACCTTCAGAGTCAAACAAACCTTGTCAAACCTTCAGTCAAACAAACCTTCAGTCAAACCTTCAGTCAAACTAACCTTCAGAGTCAAACCTTCAGTCAAATAAACCTTCAGAGTCAAACCTTCAGTCAAATAAACCTTCAGTCAAACAAACCTTCAGTCAAACAAACCTTCAGAGTCAAACAAACCTTCAGTCAAACAAACCTTCAGAGTCAAACCTTCAGAGTCAAACCTTCAGTCAAACAAACCTTCAGTCAAACAAACCTTCAGTCAAACAAACCTTCAGAGTCAAACCTTCAGTCAAACAAACCTTCAGAGTCAAACCTTCAGAGTCAAACAAACCTTCAGAATCAAACCTTCAGAGTCAACCCTTCAGTCAAATAAACCTTCAGTCAAATAAACCTTCAGTCAAACAAACCCTCAGAGTCAAACAAACCTTCAGAGTCAAACAAACCTTCAGTCAAACAAACCTTCAGTCAAACAAACCTTCAGAGTCAAACAAACCTTCAGTCAAACAAACCTTCAGAGTCAAACCTTCAGTCAAACAAACCTTCAGAGTCAAACCTTCAGAGTCAAACCTTCAGAGTCAAACCTTCAGAGTCAAACCTTCAGAGTCAAACCTTCAGAGTCAAACCTTCAGAGTCAAACCTTCAGAGTCAAACCTTCAGAGTCAACCCTTCAGTCAAATAAACCTTCAGTCAAATAAACCTTCAGTCAAACAAACATTCAGTCAAACAAACCTTCAGTCAAACAAACCTTCAGAGTCAAACCTTCAGTCAAACAAACCTTCAGTCAAACAAACCTTCAGTCAAACAAACCATTAGTCAAACAAACCTTCAGTCAAACAAATCTTCAGAGTCAAACTTCAGTCAAACAAACCTTCAGAGTCAAACAAACCTTCAGAGTCAAACAAACCTTCAGTCAATCAAACCTTCAGAGTCAAACAAATCTTCAGAGTCAAACAAACCTTCAGTCAACAAACCTTCAGTCAAACAAACATTCAGAGTCAAACAAACCTTCAGTCAAACAAACCTTCAGAGTCAAACCTTCAGAGTCAAACCTTCAGAGTCAAACCTTCAGAGTCAAACCTTCAGAGTCAAACCTTCAGAGTCAAACCTTCAGAGTCAAACCTTCAGAGTCAAACAAACCTTCAGAGTCAAACCTTCAGAGTCAACCCTTCAGTCAAATAAACCTTCAGTCAAACAAACATTCAGTCAAACAAACCTTCAGTCAAACAAACCTTCAGAGTCAAACCTTCAGTCAAACAAACCTTCAGTCAAACAAACCTTCAGTCAAACAAACCATCAGAGTCAAACAAACCTTCAGTCAAACAAACCTTCAGAGTCAAACTTCAGTCAAACAAACCTTCAGAGTCAAACAAACCTTCAGAGTCAAACAAACCTTCAGTCAATCAAACCTTCAGAGTCAAACAAATCTTCAGAGTCAAACAAACCTTCAGTCAACAAACCTTCAGTCAAACAAACCTTCAGTCAAACAAACATTCAGAGTCAAACAAACCTTCAGTCAAACAAATATTCACAGTCAAACCAACCTTCAGAGTCAAACCTTCAGTCAAACAAACCTTCAGAGTCAAACAAACCTTCAGTCAAACAAACCTTCAGTCAAACAAACATTCAGAGTCAAACAAACCTTCAGTCAAACAAACATTCACAGTCAAACAAACCTTCAGAGTCAAACCTTCAGTCAAACAAACCTTCAGAGTCAAACAAATCTTCGGTCAAACAAACCTTCAGAGTCAAACAAACCTTCAGTCAAACAAACCTTCAGTCAAACAAACCTTCAGAGTCAAACAAACCTTCAGTCAAACAAACATTCAGAGTCAAACAAACCTTCAGTCAAACAAACATTCACAGTCAAACAAACATTCACAGTCAAACAAACCTTCAGAGTCAAACCTTCAGTCAAACAAACCTTCAGTCAAACATTCAGTCAAACAAACATTCAGAGTCAAACAAACCTTCAGTCAAACAAACATTCAGAGTCAAACAAACCTTCAGTCAAACAAACCTTCAGAGTCAAACAAACCTTCAGAGTCAAAAAAACCTTCAGTCAAACAAACCTTCAGTCAAACAAACCTTCAGAGTCAAACAAACCTTCAGAGTCAAACAAACCTTCAGAGTCAAACAAACCTTCAGATTCAAACCTTCAGTCAAACAAACCTTCAGTCAAACAAACATTCAGAGTCAAACAAACCTTCAGTCAAACATTTAGAGTCAAACAAACCTTCAGTCAAACAAACCTTCAGTCAAACAAACCTTCAGTCAAACCTTCAGTCAAACAAACCTTCAGTCCAACAAACCTTAAATCAAACAAACTTTCAGTCAAACAAACCTTCAGTCCAACAAACCTTCAGTCAAAACAAATCTTCAGTCAAAACAAACCTTCAGTCCAACAAACCTTCAGTCAAAACAAACCTTCAAACAAACCTTCAGTCCAACAAACCTTCAGTCAAACAAACCTTCAGTCAAACAAACCTTCAGTCCAACAAACCTTCAGAGACAAACCTTCAGTCAAGCAAACCTTCAATCAAACAAACCTTCAGTCAAACAAACCTTCAATCAAACAAACATTCAGAGTCAAACAAACCTTCAGTCAAACCTTCAGTCAAACAAACCTTCAGTCAAACAAACCTTCAGAGTCAAACAAACCTTCAGTCAAACCTTCAGTCAAACAAACCTTCAGAGTCAAACAAACCTTGTCAAACCTTCAGTCAAACAAACCTTCAGTCAAACCTTCAGTCAAACTAACCTTCAGAGTCAAACCTTCAGTCAAATAAACCTTCAGAGTCAAACCTTCAGTCAAATAAACCTTCAGTCAAACAAACCCTCAGAGTCAAACAAACCTTCAGTCAAACAAACCTTCAGTCAAACAAACCTTCAGAGTCAAACAAACCTTCAGTCAAACAAACCTTCAGAGTCAAACCTTCAGAGTCAAACCTTCAGTCAAACAAACCTTCAGAGTCAAACCTTCAGTCAAACAAACCTTCAGTCAAACAAACCTTCAGAGTCAAACCTTCAGTCAAACAAACCTTCAGAGTCAAACCTTCAGTCAAACAAACCTTCAGAATCAAAACTTCAGAGTCAACCCTTCAGTCAAATAAACCTTCAGTCAAATAAACCTTCAGTCAAACAAACCCTCAGAGTCAAACAAACCTTCAGAGTCAAACAAACCTTCAGTCAAACAAACCTTCAGTCAAACAAACCTTCAGAGTCAAACAAACCTTCAGTCAAACAAACCTTCAGAGTCAAACCTTCAGTCAAACAAACCTTCAGAGTCAAACCTTCAGAGTCAAACCTTCAGAGTCAAACCTTCAGAGTCAAACCTTCAGAGTCAAACCTTCAGAGTCAAACCTTCAGAGTCAAACAAACCTTCAGAGTCAAACCTTCAGAGTCAACCCTTCAGTCAAATAAACCTTCAGTCAAATAAACCTTCAGTCAAACAAACATTCAGTCAAACAAACCTTCAGAGTCAAACCTTCAGTCAAACAAACCTTCAGTCAAACAAACCTTCAGTCAAACAAACCATCAGAGTCAAACAAACCTTCAGTCAAACAAACCTTCAGAGTCAAACTTCAGTCAAACAAACCTTCAGAGTCAAACAAACCTTCAGAGTCAAACAAACCTTCAGTCAATCAAACCTTCAGAGTCAAACAAACCTTCAGTCAACAAACCTTCAGTCAAACAAACCTTCAGTCAAACAAACATTCAGAGTCAAACAAACCTTCAGTCAAACAAATATTCACAGTCAAACAAACCTTCAGAGTCAAACCTTCAGTCAAACAAACCTTCAGAGTCAAACAAACCTTCAGTCAAACAAACCTTCAGTCAAACAAACATTCAGAGTCAAACAAACCTTCAGTCAAACAAACATTCACAGTCAAACAAACCTTCAGAGTCAAACCTTCAGTCAAACAAACCTTCAGAGTCAAACAAACCTTCGGTCAAACAAACCTTGAGTCAAACAAACCTTCAGAGTCAAACAAACCTTCAGTCAAACAAACCTTCAGTCAAACAAACCTTCAGAGTCAAACAAACCTTCAGTCAAACAAACATTCAGAGTCAAACAAACCTTCAGTCAAACAAACATTCACAGTCAAACAAACATTCACAGTCAAACAAACCTTCAGAGTCAAACCTTCAGTCAAACAAACCTTCAGTCAAACATTCAGTCAAACAAACATTCAGAGTCAAACAAACCTTCAGTCAAACAAACCTTCAGAGTCAAACAAACCTTCAGAGTCAAAAAAACCTTCAGTCAAACAAACCTTCAGTCAAACAAACCTTCAGAGTCAAACAAACCTTCAGAGTCAAAAAAACCTTCAGTCAAACAAACCTTCAGTCAAACAAACCTTCAGAGTCAAACAAACCTTCAGTCAAACAAACATTCAGAGGTCCTGACTCTCTGTGGTCATTAAAAATCCCAGGATGTCCTTCGAAAAAGAGTAGGGGTGTAACCCCGGCATCCTGGCCAAATTTGCCCCTTGGTCTCTGTCCATCATGGCCTCCTAATCATCCCCATATACTGATTGGCTTCATCACTGTCTCCTCTCCACCAGTAAGCTGGTGTGTGGTGGGCGTTCTGGCGCAATATGGCTGCCGTCGCATCATCCAAGTGGATGCTGCACATTGGTGGTGGTTGAGGAGATTCCCCCCTTCCATATGTATAGCGCTTTGAGGTCTCAGAAAAAGCGCTATATAAATGTAACGAATTAACGAATTAAACAAACCTTCAGTCAAACAAACCTTCAGTCAAACAAACAAACCTTCAGAGTCAAACAAACCTTCAGTCAAACAAACATTCAGAGTCAAACAAACCTTCAGTCAAACAAACCTTCAGAGTCAAACCTTCAGAGTCAAACAAACCTTCAGTCAAACAAACATTCAGAGTCAAACAAACCTTCAGTCAAACAAACCTTCAGAGTCAAACAAACCTTCAGTCAAACAAACCTTCAGAGTCAAACAAACCTTCAGTCAAACAAACAAACCTTCAGAGTCAAACAAACCTTCAGTCAAACAAACATTCAGAGTCAAACCTTCAGAGTCAAACAAACCTTCAGTCAAACAAACATTCAGAGTCAAACAAACCTTCAGTCAAACAAACCTTCAGAGTCAAACAAACCTTCAGTCAAACAAACATTCAGAGTCAAACAAACCTTCAGTCAAACAAACATTCAGAGTCAAACAAACCTTCAGTCAAACAAACCTTCAGTCAAACAAACCTTCAGAGTCAAACAAACCTTCAGAGTCAAACAAACCTTCAGTCAAACAAACCTTCAGTCAAACAAACATTCAGTCAAACAAACCTTCAGAGTCAAACAAACCTTCAGTCAAACAAACATTCAGAGTCAAACAAACCTTCAGTCAAACAAACATTCAGAGTCAAACAAACCTTCAGTCAAACAAACAAACCTTCAGAGTCAAACAAACCTTCAGTCAAACAAACAAACCTTCAGAGTCAAACAAACCTTCAGAGTCAAACAAACCTTCAGTCAAACAAACCTTCAGAGTCAAACAAACCTTCAGTCAAACAAACCTTCAGAGTCAAACAAACCTTCAGAGTCAAACAAACCTTCAGAGTCAAACAAACCTTCAGTCAAACAAACCTTCAGAGTCAAACAAACCTTCAGTCAAACAAACATTCAGAGTCAAACAAACCTTCAGTCAAACAAACCTTCAGTCAAACAAACCTTCAGTCAAACAAACCTTCAGAGTCAAACAAACCTTCAGTCAAACAAACCTTCAGAGTCAAACAAACCTTCAGTCAAACAAACATTCAGAGTCAAACAAACCTTCAGAGTCAAACAAACATTCAGTCAAACAAACCTTCAGAGTCAAACAAACCTTCAGAGTCAAACCTTCAGAGTCAAACAAACCTTCAGAGTCAAACCTTCAGAGTCAAACAAACCTTAAGTCAAACAAACCTTCAGAGTCAAACAAACATTACACCACATACAGGCTTTCTAAAGAAGTTGGCTACAAATACTTATGACATCAAATGCATAACACTGCTTTAAACTACACAAATTATTTCAGGTTTCATTTGATGTATTAATCTAGTTCTTACAGTGACTGCCAGTAACAAGCATGACATGAGCACAAACAACTAAACAATTGACAAAATGCAGTATAAAACACATGCATTTGCTGTAAAAATGTCTCTCATACCTGGTCCCTTTTATATTTAAAAGAACAATTGGGCTTATATGGTACATGGGCTGATTGGGTCACTTCATCTGTATCATGTATTCCAAGTGTTAAAATGATCCTCAACCACAATAATGGGGTTAATTGTAACAGTCTAACTTGTGTTAGATTCAATATTGTGATGCAAAAAAAGTAAAATTTTTGGTGAAGAGGATCTTTTTTTTAGTGCAAGAATGTGTGAACTATCGCTGAGCTCCTCCCAAATCTAGAAGAAAAGCAATCACTGGAAAAAGGTTTGATTGGTTTCCCAGCATCCCGCAGTGCTGGTGTGTTTGAGTGTGTGAGGGATTCACTCACCAGTAGCATGGCCTGCTCATGTAACAGCTGCTGCTGCAGGATCTCCAGGTGCCTCTGCTCCTCCTCCAGCTGCCGGCGGATGTACTCCTGACACACACACACACGTTACAGTCAGATGTGCTCCTGACACACACACATACGTTACAGTCAGATGTTCTCCCTTGCTACACACACTAACATACGCTACAGACAGATGTGCTCCTGACACACACACACACACACGCACGCACACGCACACACACACACACACACACACACACACACACACACACACACACACACCAGCAGTTAGGCTGATGGATATCACGGAGCATGGGGAAAGATGCGTAAGAAAGCAATCCATAAGGATGTAGTGTAACGACGCCCAATTCCAGGAATGCACTAATATTTTGTTGGTAGTAGCAGTTTGCAACAATTTTTAGTTAACACTAAGTTAAAAAATAAAATACATTTTTGGATATACCCAAAAACTTTTTCAGCAACACCAGGTGAGATCACGCTACTTTTACAGGCTTTTCCCAAATCACGGAAGTGACGTCGACGTCCGGGTTAGCGGTAGCATTAGCCGTCAGGCAAGTGTTATTTAAAGGTGCCCTAGAATTTGAAATTGAATTTATCTTGGCATTGTTAAATAACAAGAGTTCAGTACATGGACATGACATACAGTGAGTCTCAAACCCCATTGTTTTCTCCTTCTTATTTAAATCTCGTTTTTGAAAAACACCCCTGAAAAATAGGCGAATCTCCATCATTAATATGCACGCCTCCAAAAATTTGCATATGCCAGCCCATGTTCAAGGCCAGGCGGAACTGCGCAGCCGAATCATCGTCCGAATCATTTTTCCTCGAGAGACATCATGGCTTGCAAACGAGCGAAGCATGGCAGTTGCTCAGTGTTTGGATGTACAAATGAACACAAAGGTATTTTTTTAGTTCCTTCATCCGAGCCTCTGAAGAACCAGTGGGTTATGGGAATGTCTGATGTGTAATTGTTCAAGTTCAGACAGATAATCTTTCTCTCAAAGTCGTTCAATACTGTTTATGCATCAGTAAATCAAGCCAGTGACTAAACGATCAACTTCACGTCGTTTCTCTTAGTAGGATGAAAATAATCTTACTTAAACTGTGATTAAAATATATACAGAAAGCGATCAAAGAACAATCCCTTTCCAGTCGCTCAAGCTGTCAATCACACAGCGCGAGTTTATCTGGACACGTGCCAAAACTCGTTACGAAATCAATGACGCTGTTACACTGCACAACGAAGCTCTTACTGTACTTACATCATGCTTGCATTGGTGAAATCATTAGTGAGAGTGCAGAAACTGCGTTGCAATGATAAGATCTTCATTCACGTGATCAACAGGCTTACACTGAAGTCTCACAGCAGCCAATCACAGCAGTGGGCGTTTACACTGAAGTCTCACAGCCAATCACAGCAGTGGGCGTTTACACTGCAGTCTCACAGCCAATCACAGCAGTGGGCGTTTACACTGCAGTCTCACAGCCAATCACAGCAGTGGCCGTTTACACTGCAGTCTCACAGCCAATCACAGCAGTGGCCGTTTACACTGAAGTCTCACAGCTGACACGCCCCTTCAAACAGAGCGTTCACATCAGAGGCTAAAATCAGGCTAGGGAAAATGCCTTTTATTTCTAAATTATAACAAATTTTGATCTAAAAAACATACTAACATTATAAGGGCACCCCAGGAAACATTCTAAAATACTAAAATAATCCATGCAAGGGCACCTTTAAATAAACTCCTGATGTACTTACAGACTTTCCAATGCCTCGTTTTATGAGTACAGAACCTATTTGTACTACTGTAGAAGTTTGGTCCATTCTGGGCATTATTAGTGGGGTAATTTACCAGATACAACCTAGGATCCGTTAGCGCCTGCACTAAGCCATCCGGCTGATCTCCCTAAATAAGCTCTAACTTTAATAATGTTCGACCAAGGGAAAAAGGCTTCTGGGGGGGGGATGTTTAGCTCGAGGTCATGGTGCAAAGGACCCTAGGTTGAAATTACTCCAAACCATCCCTTTAAATGGCAATTTTAACCAATGACCAGGAGTGTCTTCCCTCCTCCCTCACATCTTATCTTGAGCTACAAACGATTTGCTTGAGTTGACAGATGTGCTTGGCCAAACACTAAAGACCAGGGCCATGATTAGTGATGAGGTTAGGGTTAGGGTTAGCCCTAACTCACCTGCTCACGGTCCGCCCTCCTCTTCTCCTCTTCTGCCCTCCTGCGCTCCTCCTCTTCTTTGCGTCTCCTCTCCATCTCCTCCACACGTCTCTTCTCCTCCTGCTCTCTCCTCCTCTGCTCTCGCTCCTGTTGTCTCCTCATCTCTCGCTCTCGTCTTTGTTGCTGCAGTACACAAGAATTACTCTGCAGTTAAACTTACAATCATTATTGACATTTGCTTAAGTTTCAACTCAATAATGGTGTTGTCATGAGTTGCGGGACAAAATTTACGCTGTGTTGTTCTTCGTAAAAGAAGTTGCCACTTTCAGTTTCAGCACAAAGACAGAAGGGCCTAACGGTTCCGTGTCCTTCATCACACATGAGGCACTGCAGTAACAGCATGTTTTAAACCTGCCATGTGACATCCCAATGCAAGGTTCGTTTGAATACATTACGGTGTCTGTAAACTGATACAGAAAGAGCAGCTGAAAGGGTTACTGTTATTGTAGGATTTGACCAACTAAAGAATAAGATGTCAATTTTGCTTTCAAAATGGCAAATTTCACCAAACTATTTCACTACACTATGGAATGTTCTAGTTGGATTAACAGGCTCATATCATTGAAGACTCACTGTATGCCATGTTGTGACATGTGAGTTCATGATCATGTGACCCATGTTGTTCAAAATGTTTTTTTTTTTTTATCCCTAAAGGGCCAAACGGAGATCTTTAACTGACCTCTCCTTTGTTATAGTACATGCAATGCGTATTATTGTAGGATCATATTGTTACCGATGAAATGTATTTTGTGATGGGTGATTTCACCAACTGGTGAACATGTGACTTAAATGATCCAATAAGGCTCATAAATTTGGTCAGGAATTGATCGCATGTGACAGAAATGTTTGCCACTGTAGTGGTGGATGTAGTTGTTCCTCAGAGTGCAGGCTTTTGACACACTTCGCCGACTGTTTTCTGAACCCTAGACATCTCTAAACTCTTCTTAAAGGTGCGGTGACTCTTGTGTTTGACTGGTTCAGATGTGGCATGGGAAGTTAAACAGCATCACAGGCGTGTGCTCACCTCCTCCAGCCGCCGCCTCTGCTCTTTCTGCTGCTCGATGCGCTTCTGCCGTTCTGCCAGTAGTTGGCGCTTGTATTCCTCCTGCTCGCGCATCTGCTGTTCCTGGAGGAGCTGCTGTCGTCTCATCGCCTCCGAGCGCTCCTTATTCTCCTGCTGTAGACGGATGAAGTCCCGGCGCAGAGTCGACTCGCCCGGGACATTCACAATAGAGCTGCGGGATTCAGAACACAGCAGAGTTACATGCTGGTCCTGAAAAATCAACTATATGACTTTTCCAGCCACTTCTAACCAATGAACTATTTAGAGCTGAGAAAAATTATATTCCCAATAAAAATGTACTGTTTTTAAGATGTGATGAATTTCTGTGAGGCAAGTCATTTCTATGCTTTCAATTTATTCTCAGCTGTTCATGAAACTGTAATGATAAATAAGTCAGAGGCTGATCTGTACTTGCGTCGGGCTGATGTGCATTTCTCCAAAACTGGACGCGTACATACGCAGTAGAGCTGCACGACTAATCGTTAAAAGATGACAATTCAGGCAGACACATATTATTCCTATATGACAGTATCCACATTTCTGTCTAACAATCATTCAGAATAATCACAGAAGTACTAAGAAAAAAGTTTATAATTTGGAAATAAACACTGATGTCAACGGTAGTAACTTCAATCAATTACATCGCTACACCAGTAGGTGGCGACAAGTGACTGTTAAAAAATGTATTCCTCATTGAAGTGAAGTCTTTGAGTGAGTCATTAAATCATCCGTTCAAGATATTCGTTAAAAAACATTGATTCATCCAGTAATGAGACAAGTCAAGTCTTTATGAGCGAGTTATTGAATCATTCATTCAAACTGATTTTATTTTTAATTAATTTACATCAATAGAATATTTTTAAATAGACTGCAGCAATTAATATTTTGTCAGAAGCTCCAGTAAATTGCTGTTATAACCGCAGATTTGTGTTTGATTTGAGCTTGTACTTTGGTTCTTTATTTGTAGTATTTGTTCATACTTTGTAAATTCTTGTAAATATTGATTTATTGGTTTATTAGGTTCCGATGCCATTTATTTTCATTGTTATTTTCTTTGTCTCTGTTTGAAGAATGTGGTAGGTAGGGCAGATAATCTTGTATTTTCTTTTGATGAGGTTAAGTAGGGGGGGGGGGGGTTGAGTTTTGGGTTTTGTTTTTGTTTTTTTTGGCCTTGTTGGGACCGGAAGGTTTTCCCAATCATTTTTTTTCTTTCCTTCATTGTAGTAAATACCCACAAATTAAGCCTATGTCCAAGAATCTTTTCTGTAGCGGCCTGGCCCCTAGACGGCCGTAACAATTGCATGTTATTTTGTTTTCTTTTTAGCATCATGGGAGAATCGTGAAAAAATTGTGATTCTCAATTAATTCAGAATCGTGCAGCTCTTATACACATGCATTAAATCTGCATACAAACGTTTTCATGAGGAACTGACGATACACCAATCAATCACTTACATACTGAAATTTTATGCTTAATTTATGTAATAAATGTGGGAACAACTGAAACCACACCAATGCAAAAACCACATACTCTGAAATTTTATACATGGATATTTCATCTTAACGTATTTCATCGAATCCAGAGGAGTAAGAAGAGATCTGTAATCTGGGTATGTTCTTTGTGTCTGCATACAAACGGTTTCATATTCTTGGCAGTGTGTTGCGTCATACCTGGGCTCTCCCTCCTGCTCCTGAGCTTCCTCCTCCTCTTCCTCACTGCCGCTGTACTCGTACTCGGTCTCATCTGCGGTCAGAGCACAAGCACACGTCACACGCGAGCACTAGCGCACACTCTCTGTGGCGACAGGACCCGCACCCCTACCTTTCTCTCCGCGCTTCTTGCGGCAGCGGTCCAGGTGGTCTTTGAGCTGGATGCGCACCTGCCTCTCGTTGGGCTGGTCTCTGATGAAGGGATGCTTCAGGAGCTGGTCGGTGGGCGGACGCTGCGTGTAGTTCTTCACCAGACAGCCCTCGATGAAGCTGAAGAACTTCTTGGACCTGAAAACAAGATCACGGGAGAGGAGAGCGTTTCTGGAGGAGCACCGAAGACCTTTGACCTGCTGGCATCAATACGACAATAAGATGAAGGTACTGACCATTTCTTGGACTTGAGTCTGGGTGGAGGATTTCTGGGTATGAGAAAGAGCGCGCGCATGGGATGCATATCACACAACGCTGCAAAACACCGACACACACGTCCCATGAAACCCAGTTATCAATTCAGGATATTAAAGGTAATGTCCGACCAAATTGTGTCGCGACTGGTTGTGTGTGAAAACCAATTGCATATTTGAATGTATGCAAATGAGACAAATGATCTAATATATGCAGCTATATCATCACAAGAGTTACGGAGCCTCAGTAAGACAAGAGCAGCTCCAACGAGGACAGAAAGTCATATGTAAATGACAGAATTGACAGAATTTAGGGTTGGTTCCTGGACGGCCACAGTCTTCAGCCCTAATTAAACGCACCTGATCCAGCTCATCAAGTCCTTCAGGATTATTGGAAAACTACAGGTATGTGTGTTGTTGCTGTGGCACCCCTGCTTTAAATCAGCAAATACATTCATTTCCTCTAAAATGGACTAATGGTGGAGTAAAAGCAACTGGACATCAAGAGACAGAAAGAAAGGAAGATGAGAGAGGAGGTGTGTAATGGAGTACTCACGAGGAGCGCCCTCCGCCATCTCTATAGCCGTGATCCCACAGGACCACAGATCGCTCTACAGGGAAAGCAGAACATCGTCTCGTCAGCTCATTCATTCAGCTCGGTGTTTAAACTGCATCTATTTAACATGCTGAATGTTCCTGCAGTGCTTGATCTTCCCATGAGGGCCTGGGGCATGTGTGTGTGTGCAGGTTATTACCCTGTAGTCGTAAGTAGCATCCGGGTTTTCGTCACAGGCGATGACCTCCGGAGCCATCCAGTACGGCGTTCCAATGAAGGTGTTTCTGCGGCCGACGGTTCGATCCAGCTGAGCGCTGACGCCAAAGTCCACTGCAGACGAGACCCAGAGAGCCAACGTCAGCTCACACACACCAACAACATGCATCACGCTTACATGGACTCAAGAAAACTTCATTCAGGCTTTATGGAGAAGGTGAGCGGGGAGAGAGTCGACGATCTGCTCTGCATAGGCGACTGTTGGGTGAGATTTCATCATGTACAGCAACTTCACTAAAGGCGGGCGCACACGGTGCGATTTTTGCAGTTTTACGAGCTCGCAGATGATCGCGTGGAAATCGGTGATGCTCGCATGGTCGCGGCTCGCAGCGTGTGAGAGGACTTACGAGCCGAGCGGACCACGTTACGAGCACCTCCAGACCTCCCGATAATTTTTAGACATGTTTAAAATATTCGGGGAGTCGGCCCAATTTTCACAAGCATATAGGCTGTCCCCTGTTGCCAAATCATACACAACCACGTCACAGGCTAGATCGATGGGGCTGTAGCTCAGTGGCAGCAACCATACAGCATGCGCATACACTGTCACACATACACACACACACACACTTAGGTTATCAGGTTTACTGACTCTAACGTGTGCAATATCTCACGACCTCCTGAGTACTAGAACTCACACCGTGTACGCCCGCATTAAGGCCAGAATATACTTGTTGTGAAACTGCTGTCCATGTCTGACACAGAGATTGGCACCGTTTCATCTTTAACCTGCTTGTTTTAACGCTGCTTTACGTAAACCATCAATCCGCTACGCCATAAAAATTAGCAAAGAAGAAGAGAAATCAATTGTGTGTCAATCACTCTCATGCTGAATTACACAAGGACACCAAAAGTGTGTCTGATTACATTAGAAGGTAAAACGTAAACATTTAGTCATAGTTGTACATTAATTATGTAGCTTTAGCCAGAATCTGCACAATCTAAATTTACTGTTAGGAGCTGCTTCTGCCCTCCAGAATGTGTAAAATAAAAAATCCAAAAGTGAATTATTTAATATTTTGCATCATTTTCACACAGATACAGTATCTGCATTCAGCTGGTTTTACTGTATTAGCGCTGGTTGGACACTAGGTGGTGCTGTGGGTGATTTTCACAGTAAAGGATGATTCTAAACTTTAATGAAATGAAATGAGGCATTTCTATATTTAAAATATTTAAATATATTTTATTTGATACATTTATAAACAACAAATTGAAGCTGACATTTTTTTAAGGAAAAATTTTAACTAATTTTAACCATGATCAACCGTGTGTGTTAAATGAGTGAAAGGAGTGATCTAAAACAACATTTAAAAATAATACTTGACGTTGTCAGATTTACCTGAGTGAAAACAGAAAACAAATAAAATGAGCAAGTGTTTGTTTTTTCCTGATGATGTTGTTCAAGAAAGGATATGCTCATGAGTCTGAGAAAACTCTTCCATAAAAGGCTTGTCTACCGCATGCATTAAACCGCGAGGACTGGAGATGTGACAGTATTCGGGGGATGTGTACAGAAAGCAGAGAATCAGTAGAGATCTGACCTAGTTTAACCTCTGCGTTCTCAGTCAGCAGCACATTCTGGCCCTTGATGTCTCTGTGGATGACGTGATGAGCGTGCAGGTGGGCCAACCCCTGATGAAGAGAAGAGAAGAGGCAATGAGAGGAGGAGAGGACGAGGAGAGGAGAGGAGAGGAGAGGAGGAGAGGAGAGGAGAGGAGAGGAGAGGAGAGGAGAGGAGAGGAGGAGAGGCGATGAGAGGAGGAGAGGAGAGGTGATGAGAGGAGAGGAGAGGAGAGGAGAGGAGAGGAGAGGAGAGGAGAGGAGAGGAGAGGAGAGGAGAGGAGAGGAGGAGAGGAGGAGAGGAGAGGAGAGGAGAGGACGAGGAGGAGAGGCGATAGGAGAGGAGAGGAGAGGAGAGGAGAGGAGAGGAGAGGAGAGGAGAGGAGAGGAGAGGAGAGGAGAGGAGAGGAGAGGAGAGGAGAGGACGAGGAGAGGCGATGAGGAGAGGAGAGGAGAGGAGGAGAGGAGAGGAGAGGAGAGGAGAGGAGAGGACGAGGAGAGGAGATGAGAGGAGAGGAGAGGAGAGGAGAGGAGAGGAGAGGAGAGGAGAGGAGGAGAGGAGAGGAGGAGAGGAGAGGTGATGAGAGGAGGAGAGGACAGGAGAGGAGAGGAGGAGAGGACAGGACAGGAGAGGAGAGGAGGAGAGGAGGAGAGGACAGGACAGGAGAGGAGAGGAGGAGAGGAGAGGAGAGGAGAGGAGAGGACGAGGAGAGGAGAGGAGAGGAGAGGAGGAGAGGAGAGGACGAGGAGAGGAGAGGCGATGAGAGGAGAGGACAGGAGAGGAGAGGACAGGAGAGAAGAGGAGGAGAGGAGAGGACGAGGAGAGGAGAGGCGATGAGAGGCGATGAGAGGAGGAGAGGAGAGGAGAGGAGAGGAGAGGAGAGGAGGAGAGGAGAGGAGAGGAGAGGAGAGGAGAGGAGAGGAGAGGAGAGGAGAGGAGAGGAGGAGAGGACGAGGAGAGGAGAGGAGAGGCGATGAGAGGAGAGGACAGGAGAGAAGAGGAGGAGAGGAGAGGAGAGGACGAGGAGAGGCGATGAGAGGAGGAGAGGAGAGGAGAGGAGAGGAGAGGAGAGGAGAGGAGAGGAGAGGAGAGGAGGAGAGGAGAGGAGAGGAGAGGAGGAGAGGAGGAGAGGACGAGGAGAGGACGAGGAGAGGAGAGGAGAGGAGAGGAGAGGAGAGGAGAGGAGAGGAGAGGACGAGGAGAGAAGAGGAGGAGAGGAGAGGACGAGGAGAGGAGATGAGGAGAGGAGAGGAGAGGAGAGGACGAGGAGAGGCGATGAGAGGAGGAGAGGAGAGGAGAGGAGAGGTGATGAGAGGAGGAGAGGACAGGAGAGGAGAGGAGGAGAGGAGAGGAGAGGAGAGGTGGAGAGGAGAGGACGAGGAGAGGAGAGGAGGAGAGGAGAGGACGAGGAGAGGAGAGGCGATGAGAGGAGAGGACAGGAGAGAAGAGGAGGAGAGGAGAGGACGAGGAGAGGAGAGGCGATGAGAGGAGGAGAGGAGAGGAGAGGAGAGGAGAGGAGGAGAGGAGAGGAGAGGAGGAGAGGAGGAGAGGAGAGGACGAGGAGAGGAGAGGCGATGAGAGGAGGAGAGGACAGGAGAGGCGATGAGAGGAGGAGAGGACAGGAGAGGAGAGGAGAGGAGGAGAGGAGAGGACGAGGAGAGGACGAGGAGAGGAGAGGAGAGGCGATGAGAGGAGGAGAGGAGAGGAGGAGAGGAGAGGACGAGGAGAGGAGAGGAGAGGAGAGGCGATGAGAGGAGGAGAGGAGGAGAGGAGAGGAGAGGACGAGGAGAGGAGAGGCGATGAGAGGAGGAGAGGACAGGAGAGGCGATGAGAGGAGGAGAGGACAGGAGAGGAGAGGAGGAGAGGAGAGGACGAGGAGAGGAGGAGGAGAGGAGAGGCGATGAGAGGAGGAGAGGAGAGGAGAGGAGAGGAGAGGAGAGGAGAGGAGAGGAGAGGAGAGGAGAGGAGAGGAGAGGAGGAGAGGAGAGGAGAGGCGATGAGAGGAGGAGAGGAGAGGAGAGGAGAGGAGAGGAGAGGAGAGGAGAGGAGAGGAGAGGAGGAGAGGAGGAGAGGAGAGGAGAGGACGAGGAGAGGAGAGGCGATGAGAGGAGGAGAGGACAGGAGAGGCGATGAGAGGAGGAGAGGACAGGAGAGGAGAGGAGGAGAGGAGAGGACGAGGAGAGGACGAGGAGAGGGAGAGATATGAGAGGAGGGAAGGAGAGACGAGGAGAAGAGAGGGATAGGATAGGGATAGGGAAGAGGTGGAGACAGGAGAGGAGGAGAGGTGAGGAGAGGAGGGGAGGAGAGACGAGGAGAGGGGAGAAGAGGAGAAGAGGAGGGGAGGAGAGGAGAGGAGAGGAGAGGGGAGAAGAGGAGAGGAGGAGGGGAGGAGACGGGGAGAGGGATAGGAGAGGCGAGGAGAGGAGAGAGGAGAGAACTCAATCAGCGGCTCCAAAACATGTTAGTGTCAACAGGCGCTTCATACCCTGAGAATTTCTCTGGAGATGTATGCAATCCAGTCTTCTTTCAGTGTGTTTCCTTTCGTGTTTTTCACAAGGTCTGTTATTGAGCCAGCTCCACAAAACTCCATCACTAGCTACACAAACAACAGACACAGATTTACTGCACATACATCATTTACTGATAACATCTCAGCAAACAGCCACAAATAAAGAAACCTACTTTTAGCTTTTATTTGAACCCCTAGAGTAATAAAGTAGACTGTACATGTACTTGTCTCCAGACCTCTCGTAAACATCGAGGCCTCGCAGAGTCTGGATCTGGATCTGTGCAGAGTGAATTCTGGGAACTGTCAGGTTCTTCTGTCATCACCAAAGGTAATGTGAATGAAGTCTCTAGGTTTGACTTTATTTGGCATGTAGTGTTAACATGTGAAGCAGCCATCTGCATTTTAAGACTTTATTTATGATGAAAAATATCTTGAAGGAGATTTTAATTGTAGCTGAACCCATAGGAATCAAGTAAGAATACATTAAGATCCAACTGGCATTTTACTGGATAAACTAAAATTGATTTCTTTACAATCATTTCCAAAAAAATGACAGATTTAACCCTCTAGTACTGTACACATATAGGTTAAAAATGACTGAAGTGTTTCATTTAAATGAAATGATTATAATATTTTAGTTAGATAATGTTTTTAGGGGCCAAGCCCTGAAGGTGCTGTAGCCCCTATTGGAATTGTTACTTTTATTATTCTTCCCGAATGGGAGTCTATGGCAGCCCTGTGAACGGACCATGAGAAAATTATGAAAATTGGCACATTTGTAGTGATGGTAATGAATAGAATTCTGGCCAACTTTGGGGTCCCTAGGACCAACTCTATAACGCCACCACCAGTTCAAAAATGTACATTTGAAACGGTTATAACTTTTGAACAATTTGATCTAGAAAAATTATACTTAGTACAAAAGTACTAAAAAGTACAAAAGTACAGTATTCAGTTTTCACTACTCCTTCAAATTTAGAAAATTTGCTCAGATGATCTTTAGACCGAGCCACACAGAAAATACTACACAGAATTTTTTTTCTTTTATTCATCTCTGTTCAAAAGTTATGATGTCGTGAACTTAACGAGGTCAACCCGAAATTGGTTCAGAGGCTGTATCTCGGCCCAACTTTGATCAACGAAGTGAAAATTGATAGGCTTTATTGAAACCATGACCTCAGGGTTCATGCCAAATTTAAGAACAGCGCCACCTACAGGTCATGAGATCTGAATCAGTGTCAACTGAGTGGGCAATCTGCTAAGCCACAGGCTCCGAAGCTTTCAGGTTGTGGGTTTGAATCCAGTATGGCACATGCCCAGACCGCAAGAGCTACTGTGGCCAGAAATGGTGCAAGAGTTGCTTCCGTTTCAGATCTTGTGCCTTTCTAAGAATGATCTCATCTGAATACAAAATGCAGTGCATTTATGTACAAAATCTTCATTTGAGTTGATTCTCTCTTGAACTATGGAACTTCTGCATCTGTGTGAACACACGTCTTCCCATAGGTGAGAACAAGATGAGTGACAGGCACCTGACCCACAGATTGTGGTCTGATTCCTGTGTGGTACAACCTCATTAAAATTGTGTCCTATGTTTTTACATTGTGATTACTTGTATGTGAACAACATGTGAGCAAGTATGTACTAATCGCTCTTCCTCTTGTGTGTTTTTGGTTTATTCTGTTCATTCTCATCTGAACTTCTGTTCGTTGTGAGTTCATTCTTACCTGTAATTCTGAACCTGGATCGATTGATTTTTTTATATCTTTCATCTTTGAGCTTTCAGTCATGTGTTTGTGCACACTACCGGACGCTTCCACTAGGACAAATTCCACTACCAATGAACTCATTTTTGACTATTTATTTCAGGAACATTTAACATTTTCAAATCGTGTCCATGAATTTTTTTTTAACTGGAAACATTTGTGTGTATGCAGCGCTTCTCTCGAGTATGAGCGTGTGTGTGTGAGAGTGTGTATACAGCGTTTCTCTCGAGTATGAGCGTGTGTGTGTGTGTGTATGTGAGAGAGTGTTACACACACTCTCACGCAGCGCTTCTCTCGAGTATGAGCGTGTGTGTGTGTGTGTGTGTGTGTTAGAGATGCGCGGTTTGCGGTTACAGCCGCGGACTCCACGGATAAACCGCGGATTGGGCGGATGACGTGACGAAAAATGATATTTTAATTAAATTCGGGCGGGTGGCGGGCGGTTGAACCAATCAAATGAAAAATATATGTATACACCAATCAGCGGATGGCGGGCGGGTGCGGTTTTGAAAATTGGTCAAAAATGTTGGTGCGGATGGCGGACGGATGTTGAGTTTTGTGACACGGTTGCGGATGAAATAATAGCCCATCCGCGCATCTCTAGTGTGTGTGAGAGTGTGTATACAGCGTTTCTCTCGAGTATGAGCGTGTGTGTGTTTGTGTGTGTGAGAGTGTGTGTATACAGCGTTTCTCTCGAGTATGAGCGTGTGTGTGTGTGTGTGTGTGTGTGAGAGTGTGTATACAGCGTTTCTCTAGAGTATGAGCGTGTGTGTGTGAGTGTGTGTGTGTATGCAGTGTTTCTCGAGTATGAGTGTGTGTGTGTGTATGCAGCGTTTCTCTCGAGTATGAGCGTGTGTGTGTGTGTATGCAGTGTTTCTCGAGTATGAGTGTGTGTGTGTGTATGCAGCGTTTCTCTCGAGTATGAGCGTGTGTGTGTGTGTGTGTGTGTGTGTGTGTGTATACAGCGTTTCTCTAGAGTATGAGTGTGTGTGTGCAGTGTTTCTCGAGTATGAGTGTGTGTGTGTGTGTGTGTGTGTGTGTGTGTGTGTGTGTGTGTGTGTGTGTGTGTGTGTGTGTGAGAGTGTGTATACAGCGTTTCTCGAGTATGAGTGTGTGTGTGTGTGTGTGTGTATGCAGTGTTTCTCGAGTATGAGTGTGTGTGTGTGAGAGAGCGTCACTAACCCACAGCTGGTCGTCGTGTCCTGGAGGACTCTTCTTAATGAACGCTCCGTAATACGTGGCAATGTTTCTGTGATGAGAGTATTTCTTCAGCATGTTAATCTCCAGCTTAATCTCCTCTTCTTCATCCTGAACACACACACACACACACACGGGAAGCTTCATGAATACAGTTGTGTAGTAATTCTCAGTGTCTATATGGACTTTTAAATGACAATTGATAAAACTTGGTTGGTGTGAATCAACGCAACAAGAAATAAACCCCAGTCGTCTCACACGCTTCGCTAATATAGAAAGCTATGAAGGGTTCCGCAAGGTTTCTTTATTTTTAAATAGATTCTTACTTTCTATAATGAAAATAATATAGACAGATTTTCTCTATAATAAATAACCATCACTGAGCAAAAAAAATTTAAAACACAGATCATGAGACATTTCTCAAACTATATTCTGAAGGCAGTCAGTCACGGCAAATAAATGAGGACAGAAAGCTGATGTGTGTGTGTGTGTGTGTGTGTGTGTGTGTGTGTGTGTGTGTGTGTGTGTGTGTGTGTGTGTGTGTGTGTGTGTTGTGATGAACGAGATAACTGAGCCTTACAGACGTCAGCGTACTGCTATACTGACAAACATCACGAGCACAAATCTCTGCTCTTATGAATTATGAATAATCCTACATGAATAATGAATAATATTAATCATATGTTTGCTAGAAACGGGGTAATTGAATGATTTGTTCATATCATATCACGTTCATGTCTGTTTTTAACACTGTAGAGATTACAGACCAAATCCCTCTACACTTTTGAAAACATTTAATCCAGGAGTAAGAAGTTTTATTTTTGACACTTGGCAAATAACACTAGTATAACTATTATAATAGTATAATAACACTTTATCAATGCAGTGAGTTTTGTGCAGACTCACATTTTTGCTTTTCACAAAATGTATACATCTGGAAAGACATGAAAAACTAGCAAAAGAACAAAGTATTCACTGTATTGTCATCTTGCAACAAATACAAATATTGTAGGTTGGTTTCTCTTCTCACCAACTAGCGATGAAAAACTGCTTGGCTTCTTAGAAAGCTAAATAATCTGAGCTCGATTAAAGGACCAAACGCTACGCTAGCTCTACCATTCCTCTTTCTATTAGACTGTACAATGCAAAGGTAGGCACTTGGGATGTGTTGTTATTGTACTCCCGAGCATGTTTTGTCTATCTGTTTTTATGCTTTTATGGGTAGTTTTACTTTCTGATGTACTTAATGCATTAATTCAATCCTAATATTGCTAAGCAGAAAAGTAAATAAACTTCAACTTTGCATATCAAACCAGGCTGATTCCTTTCTTGTGGTCTAATATATTGTGTTCAAACTGAAATAAATCCACACGCAGGCAGAAATGTGTCTTAAATACATGACAAACCTCCAAAGGAAGTGTTTTCACTAGTTTAAAACTAGACAAAATATGTTTTAAATAAGTTATGAAGTATTTCTATATAATCTGTAGAATTACTTTTGGTCTAAACTCAGTGGGCCCTATTTTAACGATCTGAAGCGCAAGTATCAAGCGCGAAACGCAAGTAACTTTGTGGGCGGGTCTCGCTAATCTAGACGCTAATCTAAAATGTGTTGGTCTGAAGTAGCTTCATTACTCATAGGTGTGGTTTGGGCGTAACGTGAAATAAACCAATCAGAGCGACATCTCACATTCCCTTTAAGAGCAGGTGTGCTTGTTCCATGGCGGATTGCTATTATAACGGTGGATTTGCCAGGAGCGGTTCCGAGGAGACCGACGTTCTCGTCAGGGCCGTAAAACACAGAGAAGTGACATTGGGGATGGAGAAACACACACAAATTAGCTTCAGTTAAACAGGCGTATAATAATTTGGGTAAATGTGTAAGCTAGATTTAATGCCTATTTTTCCACATCTTCATGGACACTGCAATGATTTCCCTCATGTGTTAATATTTTTCCTTGTAATAATGTATGATTTGCAAAAATGAAAACTGCTGCTTCTGTGTAGATGAGAGAAGCAAAGTGTGTGTGTGTTGTGCACACTACAATAGCCGCTTTCCGACCAAGTAGTTACAGGAACTTAGTTTGTAGGAACTGTCCACTTCTAAACAGTTCTAAGAACTACTCTCCCCCAAACTCGGTTTTGCTGTTTGCGTTCGCACTGGCCAAGTGGCCAAAGGAACTGGTAGGAGGGGTAAGGGAGTGACCCCTAAACACAATCAGTTCATAATCATGTTTGACTTGGTCCCCTCAAAGTTGCGTTGGATTTTCTCTTCAGCATAAAGGTTTAGAGGCCCATCTATCACTGTTTTCCATGTTTGTATCTAGTTTCTGGAGTAAATATATAGGCTATAATCTGTGTGTTTACATATAGCTGTTTTAAAAATGGCAGGTGCTGGTGTTTTGCGTGCGTTTGGTCATCAGCGTACACTAACGTCACGGGTAGTTCCTATAGTGCTGGTTTAGACCCTACTCTGAAGTAGGAGCTAAATTAGTTCCTCCAAATGGAGTTCCTAGAACTAAAGTCGTTCCTAGTCGGCGTGTTCGCACCGCAGGAACATACGGGTACTTTAGCCAATAGTTCTAGGAACTGTGAAAAGGTTCCTCCGGTTGGAAAGCGGCTATTATGGCCAAGAATTCACCCTTAAAATAGCATCTGAATAACATGCGCACTGACTTTAGACGAGGTTTCTCCTGGTCAGTGGCGGAATTGTTTTCTGAAACTGCAAAATAGCACCAGGGAACGTTTGCGCCGGAACACGCCTCCTCTTTTCCCTGAACCGCCCCCGGGAGCGCAAGTTCATTCCCTAATTTACCGACGTGCGTCTGTGGAGGGAAAAGTCCGCTGTGCGTCGGGTGCAAAATAGGAATGATACGTGCGTCGTGTACAAAATCAATTGCGCTGGGTGCGAGATAGGGCCCTGTGTCTGTCTTGGTATTTTTCACATTATTGTTTTAAATTCTGAACTTGAGCACACTGAAGGGAAGTGATGTCAGTGCACTTACTTCAGTCACGTCCATGACCTTGATGGCTGCCAGCTGTCCGGTTTTGACATGTCGACCCTGAAGGGAAACACAGAGGAAATTAGTAAGATGCAGCAACGAGTGTCAGAAGAAACACAAAACAATGAGGTGTGTATGTTCATGCACTTCAATAGCGCTGTAAGCAACGGAATTTCAGCCACTTAAAGTACAAAACAGGCTAAAATTGGTGGACAAAAATCTGCACCGGAAGCGTTACTTTACAATCCAATAACATGAACATTAACATGGATGAAAAGCAGGGCTGATGTGAAATGATTCTCCACTGAATTCACTGTAAATGGAGGACTAATGACTGTGATGGACTGTCCCACTTCCTCCTAAACGAACACTAGCTGTCGTCCCTAAGCAAGGAAGGAAGGAGGAAACACCGTTCCACACCGTCAAGTGGACAAGAGAAGTTTAGCTGGACAGACCCTCGGCTTCAGGCAACTTCATACCCAGAATGCCTGGTTGCAGCTGAAGTCTATCAGAGTCACTAACTCCTCTCTGGTTGGAGCTTAAGTCTATAATACCTCAAATAATAGCACCCCCATTGTCCCATTGCCCACATCCCTATAGAGCAGGGTTTCTCAAACTCGGTCCTGGAGGGCCACTGTCCTGCACAGTTTAGCTCCAACCCTGATCAAACACACCTAGCTGTGAGTTTCTAGTGATCCTGAAGACATTGATTAGCTTGCTCAGGTGTGTTTGATCAGGGTTGGAGCTAAACTGTGCAGGACGTTTGAGAAACCCTGCTATAGACTGAACTCGTAATACGCATGTGCACGCCATCAGCGTTCTCACTGGCTTGCGTTTTTGAAAGTTTGCACAGAAAGAACTTAAGACTTTCTGTTAAAACGGTGTGTGTTAGCGGCCCCTAAGTTAATAACTAATGATCGTTGCGACGGAAGTGAATCAATCAAACTAACTTTAGCTGGACAATAACTTTATTCTAGAGCTGCTATAAAGCCAAAACACTTTACTTTAATTTCCTACTATCAATGTAAAGCTGCTTTGCAACAATCTACTTTGTTAAAAGCACTATATAAATGAAGATGACTTGACTTGACCATTGAATGTTCTCTATTCTCCGTTTTAAATGTAAGAGACACAAGGGCACATTCAGCTGTTCTGAAAAATACCTGGTAAACGGTTCATTTCATCCCCTTTTTATCTGATGATCCATATACCTGAACACTTTGACGCAGATACCTCTCTTTATTCATAATTCTTTTAAATCTGGGTAAAAAATTTATTCTACTGAGGTGGTCAGCACGGTTCCCATGTGGATACCTCAGTTATCGGCCTTTTTTCCTTTGGAGAAACTAACTTATGATCTATGATCTGTGGAAACAGTGTGTAGACTGTGTTGATTGTTGTTGTTTCAGCGCTTTGGGTTTGTTTGTTTGTTTGTTTGTTTATTGATGTTATTGTATATGTCTGGATATCTGAAAATCAACACACACACACACAAAAAAACACTTTAAAAGAATTTGCAGTTTGACAGGATTGTGCAGACTTGTTAATTAAACAGCCCATTGTCAATGTTCTTACTGGTCTTTTCAGCACATTATCTGTACATCTTAATGCCTATTTGGCTTTGTAAGTTTTGGCTGTAATTACTTTGTTCCCTTTATTATCTTTAATGAGCAGTATCAGGTTAAATAAAACATGAACTGAACTGAATTTAATGACAGCTGCTTTTACGAGCGAAACTGTTTTCATAATAGATCAATTTTACAACATTAACAGTTATTTTCCTGTTTATTACTGTGAAGCTGCTTTAAAACCATCTGTATTGTATAAAGCGCTATTGAAATAAAGCAGCCTTGTCTTAATGACGATAGATTCATCTTTGAAAACTAATCCTGTTAAACAAAAGCATTGAGTCACCTAAAAAAACTGAAGGCAAATTCCATATTTCCTCATAAGACTCATGTTTGCTCTTCTCGTGTGTGTCGGTGTGTGACGTGTTATTCTACCATCGCCAATCGGACAAGGAACTCTTCATACTTCTCTAATCCTGCTAATGTTTATGCACTGAATCATATTTCCTGTTTTTCTAGTCAAATCTACATTCTCATATAGTTAAGGAGGGGTATAGGCAATTTCGGAGAGGCTAGCAATAGCAAGTTAGCTTTGAAAGCATGAGATCCCACCGGACCGAGACTTCCACAGAAGATATATGTGATTATTTATTTTATATATTTAGACCACTTCTATTATTGCTATTAGAATGTGAAAAGAGTTTCAGTTGTCTACACTACCTTTATAAAGGGGTCAGGAAATGGATTTTTATTTAATTTGAATGTTTCCTGAGACTTATGAAGGGTGGAAAGGCTCTGACCCCACTGTAGTGCTGCTGGACTTCCAGCAGGTTATACGGCTCGCTTTCTGTCTTTTCTGAGAGTTTCTCCACACGTTTATCAAGCAGGTACTTCATTAAAACATCTGCCAGCCGTGAGAACACAAGCTTCCATCTACCACAACTGATGTGCATTTATCAATGTTTGCATGTCAATAAAGCCTATATTAACTCTGCTCCTCAGATCAAGTGATCGTGTCTTTAAAGCCCTAAAACACTCACTTGAAAAGAGAATAAGAAGACACTTTCAACCTGTCCTCACCTGTGAAAAACTGCATGATTATAGACACCAAACCATCATGCTTTCCTTCAGAAACATTTACCCTCAATATACAGACATAAAGGGCATGAGGACTTTGACTGGGATAACCGATGCCTGGACGGAGAACGGGCTGGTTGTAAACATGGAGAGGCTTCAGCACACTGACCTTTGAGCACAAGGGTCGCAGACAACATTCAATGATTCAGAATCAGATCTAATGATAAATGCATTTAAATCGAAACCGTGGCTTTGATGATCAGGGTTGGTTGGGATATTCTTGTGTTGGCTAGAAGTCCTGAATGGCCAGTAACTCAAAATGGCCGATGATTGAAAAGCTTCATTTCAAACCCTGATGCCGTTTCTTGTGAACATGCGAGAGTAAGAGATTCTCTCAGCCCTCGAGGTCAGTGAGATGCTTCTCTATCTTTCAGTGCTCTTTAAATCTGCATGGACACACGAGACACGTCCCTCGGCAGAAACCAACAGCTACGTTCTCTTAGAGAAACTTCTGCATGATGGTTCAAACCCCTGGAATAAGTGTTTTCCTCGAATATTAGCACTGAATAACAGAGCTAGTGTGAAGAGATAGAGACCTGACGATGACCAGGAGAATCAGAGAAGATGGTTTTCTCACACACTCATCAGAGCTTCTCCACTGAACGTGTCAGAGTTGTGTTTGAGTGCATGTGTGTGTGTGAACATGAGCATGAGTCTGCCTGGTTACACACTCCCTCAGCCAATCAGAGACGCGCGCTGAGGTCACATGCTCAGAGTTCTCTAGGGCTTGGCAATCATATGATAATAAATGAACAAATCTGTATTTATGCGATGGAAACACACATGCACGCGTACAGATCACATTATATTCCTTTATGATCAAAAAGATTTGTGAAGTGATATTAAATTTAAGGAATTTCTTAACTCCAGCCACTTTAAACAAGCTCTTCTCCTAAAGAGTATCAAATAACCATGTAAAGTGTGGCGAGGGAGAGCAGGTCCACAACATGATGAACCTCAGACTCACACTGGGCAAACGTGTGTGTGTGGTTATTTCACAGGTTTCAGTGTGTCAGCGACACCAGAAGCTCTGATGCGTGTCTGAGGCGGCTCCGGTCATGTGACACGCAAAGCTGGCGTCTCATTGGCCCACGCAAAGAAAAACAATCGACACGCACTGAAGAAAAGAAAACACAAGGGTTTTGTGGGAGGGCAGATGTTCATTCCTGATATCAACGGTCACACAAGAATCCATTGTTTCTGCTGGCTGAACATTCACTCTGACAGCATGTCATATATATACTGACCGTGAACAAATGATGAAGCAAACCTTCACAACTTACTTTATCTAAGAAAACATACAGACGCCATTAGTGCTGGAATGCTGAACTGCATTTAAAGAGATCGTTCACCCAAAAATCATCATTCTGGCACTTATTACCTCTTATGTCACTCCAAACCTCAGCGACTTTCCTTCTGTAGGACACACACACACACACACACACACACACACACACACACACAAAATAGCCTTTATTTCGAGAAATGTCTTTTTTGCACATCCAATGGAAATCACTGTTGGGTTACTAACATTCTTTAAAATATCTTCTGTGTTCCACAGGAGGAAATACACTGGTTTAGAACAACAATTTTCATATCTGGGTGAACTTTCCCTTTAAGATGTAAGAGAGCTAGAGCTAGAGAGAGAGAGAGAGAGAGCGAGAGCGAGAGAGAGAAACAAAACTTTATTATATTACAAATATTTCATCAATATTACACTCCAATACAGAACTCTAAATTAACAAAAATAAACAAACCATTAAAAAGAAAAAAATATATCTACTTTAAAAATTTAAAGGGCCCCTATTATGCATTTTTGAAAATGGCCTTTCATGTAGTGTGTAACAGCTCTAAGTGAATGAAAACATCCTGCAAAGTTTTAAATCTGAAAGTTCACCGTATATAAAGTCATTATCTTTCAAAAGTAAGAGTCGACTCTGAGTCAGTGAACTGAATTGTTTTTCAAACGAGTCATAAGCCGTTTCGTTGTGACGTCAAGATGAAACATTAGCATATTGCGCGCCCACTTATAGCGCGCGCAGACACCAGGGAAAACTCAAACCTCAAACCAGCAGCTGATCCCTGTGGACACTGGAGAGCATCATGTCCAGGAGACGCTGTGCTCTATGATGTGAAGGTAAAGCCAGTGTTTCACTGCCCAAGGACGAGCATGTGGAGAATCAGAGGTTAAAGTTCATCTTTACCACGGTATCACAGCAGTGTAATCCTAAACTTTTCCTGTGTTCCCTTTATTTCACTGACAACTGCTTCTCAAATCTCAGAGTTCACTGCAGGATTCACAAACCGCTTGCTCTTGAAAAATGGTGTTCAAAATACTTCGTTTTGAGTTTTATATTGTGTAGGTCTCCTGCTAACTGGCTAACTCACGTTATCACTGTAATATTTGTTTTGCCAACGTTTACGTTACATCAGATCATTTACACTAGAGCTCGGCTAATGTATTGCATAACTTACATGGACTGTTATTGATACAGTTTCCACGTGTTCACCGCAATATATTAGAAACATACTCTGTAAATAAATTAGTAAAATAATCGGTTGATGGACATGCACTTGTTAATGCTGATGCTGAGGAATTACAGTTGCAACATCTCATAATGTTCCTCAAACTGAGTAGAGTATCACTGAGAAACACTGAGTCCTGCTGGAGTCGTCCTGATGGAGGTTCACTGAGAAACACTGAGTCCTGCTCGAGTCGTCCTGATGGAGGTTCGGGTTCACTGAGAAACACTGAGTCCTGCTGGAGTCGTCCTGATGGAGGTTCGGGTTCGTCCTGATGGAGGTTCACTGAGAAACACTGAGTCCTGCTGGAGTCGTCCTGATGGAGGTTCGGGTTCACTGAGAAACACTGAGTCCTGCTGGAGTCGTCCTGATGGAGGATCGGGTTCACTGAGAAACACTGAGTCCTGCTGGAGTCGTCCTGATGGAGGTTCACTGAGAAACACTGAGTCCTGCTCGAGTCGTCCTGATGGAGGTTCGGGTTCACTGAGAAACACTGAGTCCTGCTGGAGTCGTCCTGATGGAGGTTCGGGTTCACTGAGAAACACTGAGTCCTGCTCGAGTCGTCCTGATGGAGGTTCGGGTTCACTGAGAAACACTGAGTCCTGCTGGAGTCGTCCTGATGGAGGTTCACTGAGAAACACTGAGTCCTGCTCGAGTCGTCCTGATGAAGGTTCGGGTTCACTGAGAAACACTGAGTCCTGCTGGAGTCGTCCTGATGGAGGTTCACTGAGAAACACTGAGTCCTGCTCGAGTCGTCCTGATGAAGGTTTGGGTTCACTGAGAAACACTGAGTCCTGCTGGAGTCGTCCTGATGGAGGTTCACTGAGAAACACTGAGTCCTGCTCGAGTCGTCCTGATGAAGGTTCGGGTTCACTGAGAAACACTGAGTCCTGCTCGAGTCGTCCTGATGGAGGTTCGGGTTCACTGAGAAACACTGAGTCCTGCTGGAGTCGTCCTGATGGAGGTTCGGGTTCACTGAGAAACACTGAGTCCTGCTGGAGTCGTCCTGATGGAGGTTCACTGAGAAACACTGAGTCCTGCTGGAGTCGTCCTGATGGAGGTTCGGGTTCACTGAGAAACACTGAGTCCTGCTGGAGTCGTCCTGATGGAGGTTCACTGAGAAACACTGAGTCCTGCTGGAGTCGTCCTGATGGAGGTTCGGGTTCACTGAGAAACACTGAGTCCTGCTCGAGTCGTCCTGATGGAGGTTCACTGAGAAACACTGAGTCCTGCTGGAGTCGTCCTGATGGAGGTTCGGGTTCACTGAGAAACACTGAGTCCTGCTGGAGTCGTCCTGATGGAGGTTCACTGAGAAACACTGAGTCCTGCTGGAGTCGTCCTGATGGAGGTTCGGGTTCACTGAGAAACACTGAGTCCTGCTGGAGTCGTCCTGATGGAGGTTCACTGAGAAACACTGAGTCCTGCTGGAGTCGTCCTGATGGAGGTTCGGGTTCACTGAGAAACACTGAGTCCTGCTGGAGTCGTCCTGATGGAGGTTCGGGTTCACTGAGAAACACTGAGTCCTGCTGGAGTCGTCCTGATGGAGGTTCGGGTTCACTGAGAAACACTGAGTCCTGCTCGAGTCGTCCTGATGGAGGTTCGGGTTCACTGAGAAACACTGAGTCCTGCTGGAGTCGTCCTGATGGAGGTTCACTGAGAAACACTGAGTCCTGCTCGAGTCGTCCTGATTGAGGTTCGGGTTCACTGAAAAACACTGAGTCCTGCTGGAGTCGTCCTGATGGAGGTTCACTGAGAAACACTGAGTCCTGCTGGAGTCGTCCTGATGGAGGTTCGGGTTCACTGAGAAACACTGAGTCCTGCTGGAGTCGTCCTGATGGAGGTTCGGGTTCACTGAGAAACACTGAGTCCTGCTGGAGTCGTCCTGATGGAGGTTTGGGTTCACTGAGAAACACTGAGTCCTGCTGGAGTCGTCCTGATGGAGGTTCGGGTTCACTGAGAAACACTGAGTCCTGCTGGAGTCGTCCTGATGGAGGTTCGGGTTCACTGAGAAACACTGAGTCCTGCTCGAGTCGTCCTGATGGAGGTTTGGGTTCACTGAGAAACACTGAGTCCTGCTGGAGTCGTCCTGATGGAGGTTCGGGTTCACTGAGAAACACTGAGTCCTGCTCGAGTCGTCCTGATGGAGGTTCGGGTTCACTGAGAAACACTGAGTCCTGCTCGAGTCGTCCTGATGGAGGTTCACTGAGAAACACTGAGTCCTGCTCGAGTCGTCCTGATTGAGGTTCGGGTTCACTGAAAAACACTGAGTCCTGCTGGAGTCGTCCTGATGGAGGTTCACTGAGAAACACTGAGTCCTGCTCGAGTCGTCCTGATTGAGGTTCGGGTTCACTGAGAAACAGTGAGTCCTGCTGGAGTCGTCCTGATGGAGGTTCGGGTTCACTGAGAAACACTGAGTCCTGCTCGAGTCGTCCTGATGGAGGTTCACTGAGAAACACTGAGTCCTGCTGGAGTCGTCCTGATGGAGGTTCGGGTTCACTGAGAAACACTGAGTCCTGCTCGAGTCGTCCTGATGGAGGTTCGGGTTCACTGAGAAACACTGAGTCCTGCTGGAGTCGTCCTGATGGAGGTTCACTGAGAAACACTGAGTCCTGCTCGAGTCGTCCTGATGGAGGTTCACTGAGAAACACTGAGTCCTGATCGAGTCGTCCTGATGGAGGTTCACTGAGAAACACTGAGTCCTGCTGGAGTCGTCCTGATGGAGGTTCGGGTTCACTGAGAAACACTGAGTCCTGCTGGAGTCGTCCTGATGGAGGTTCGGGTTCACTGAGAAACACTGAGTCCTGCTGGAGTCGTCCTGATGGAGGTTCACTGAGAAACACTGAGTCCTGCTGGAGTCGTCCTGATGGAGGTTCGGGTTCACTGAGAAACACTGAGTCCTGCTGGAGTCGTCCTGATGGAGGTTCGGGTTCACTGAGAAACACTGAGTCCTGCTGGAGTCGTCCTGATTGAGGTTCGGGTTCACTGAGAAACACTGAGTCCTGCTGGAGTCGTCCTGATGGAGGTTCGGGTTCACTGAGAAACACTGAGTCCTGCTGGAGTCGTCCTGATGGAGGTTCGGGTTCACTGAGAAACACTGAGTCCTGCTCGAGTCGTCCTGATGGAGGTTCGGGTTCACTGAGAAACACTGAGTCCTGCTGGAGTCGTCCTGATGGAGGTTCACTGAGAAACACTGAGTCCTGCTCGAGTCGTCCTGATGGAGGTTCACTGAGAAACACTGAGTCCTGATCGAGTCGTCCTGATGGAGGTTCACTGAGAAACACTGAGTCCTGCTCGAGTCGTCCTGATGGAGGTTCACTGAGAAACACTGAGTCCTGCTGGAGTCGTCCTGATGGAGGTTCACTGAGAAACACTGAGTCCTGCTCGAGTCGTCCTGATGGAGGTTCACTGAGAAACACTGAGTCCTGCTGGAGTCGTCCTGATGGAGGTTCGGGTTCACTGAGAAACACTGAGTCCTGCTGGAGTCGTCCTGATGGAGGTTCACTGAGAAACACTGAGTCCTGCTGGAGTCGTCCTGATGGAGGTTCGGGGTTCACTGAGAAACACTGAGTCCTGCTCGAGTCGTCCTGATGGAGGTTCGGGTTCACTGAGAAACACTGAGTCCTGCTGGAGTCGTCCTGATGGAGGTTCACTGAGAAACACTGAGTCCTGCTCGAGTCGTCCTGATGGAGGTTCACTGAGAAACACTGAGTCCTGATCGAGTCGTCCTGATGGAGGTTCACTGAGAAACACTGAGTCCTGCTCGAGTCGTCCTGATGGAGGTTCACTGAGAAACACTGAGTCCTGCTGGAGTCGTCCTGATGGAGGTTCGGGTTCACTGAGAAACACTGAGTCCTGCTGGAGTCGTCCTGATGGAGGTTCACTGAGAAACACTGAGTCCTGCTGGAGTCGTCCTGATGGAGGTTCACTGAGAAACACTGAGTCCTGCTGGAGTCGTCCTGATGGAGGTTCGGGTTCACTGAGAAACACTGAGTCCTGCTGGAGTCGTCCTGATGGAGGTTCGGGTTCACTGAGAAACACTGAGTCCTGATCGAGTCGTCCTGATGGAGGTTCACTGAGAAACACTGAGTCCTGCTCGAGTCGTCCTGATGGAGGTTCACTGAGAAACACTGAGTCCTGCTCGAGTCGTCCTGATGGAGGTTCGGGTTCACTGAGAAACACTGAGTCCTGCTCGAGTCGTCCTGATGGAGGTTCGGGTTCACTGAGAAACACTGAGTCTTGCTGGAGTCGTCCTGATGGAGGTTCGGGTTGAATAACTAGTTCTTCCAGTGTTTCATCATCGGACTCGCGCTCGCTTTGATGTGGTAAAATCAACGTCATTGTTCGTTACTGTGTTTAGTTTAGGTGTAGGAAGCCTCAGGACACGCAGAGCTGACGTTGTTATGGCAATGGGCGGTTTTGTTTTCGATGTACTGTACACGGTAGGCCAATCACAACAGACTGAGCTGTCTGGCCAATCACAGCAGAGAATATCGCGGAAAGGTGGGATTTAGAGAGATTGATTCATTTGACGAGTCGTTTGAGAGTCATTGAAAATGTGGTGATGTGCAAATGTATATTATGAGGAAATTAAACTGTTTTTTTTTTTACCTTTGATGCATGTAAACATGTTGTAGGAGACTCCACAACAACATTAGGAAACTTTAAAATAGAATAATAGAGGCCCTTTAAAATTAGCACTTCATCATCTCCAACTTCACACAAAACTCTTTCCACAGCCCAAATAATTGAAAATTCTAATACATTCTTAACATTTTAAAATATGAAAACTCAATTTGAATACGAGCAGCAACCAACCCTTTCAGTCCCATCTCTACATCAACTGATCCAGTATCTAATATTTTATTCTTCCTAGTTTTCCATATTGCTATCTTTGCTGATCCTAACAAATAGTTTAATAAACACAATTTTTTCCATTCCTGGAAGTTGTACTAATAAAACCTTTATGAGAAAAATTCATACCAAAACCGTCAAACCAACTTTTTATAATATCAAAAAGACCTCCTAATCTCTCACAATAAATGAACAAATGATCCATCATTTGTGTCATGTCATGTGATCATGTGATCCCTTGTCTGATGTGTCATGTTGTCATTGGTTCATTGTTCACAGGTGTCCCTGTCTAGTCATTAGTCCTTGTGTATTTAAGCCCTCATGTTTGCCTTGTGTCCTTGTCAAGTATTGTTTGTGTAACCTCTGTTGGTAAGCGTCATGTCCACGGTTATGTTTTGAGTTCATGCCATGTCATACCTTTGTTTTATGTTTGATCACGTTTGGTAAATAAACTGCACTTGGGTTCTCAACAAGCTTGCCCTCAGTGGACTTATCATTACACCCCTGAAGTCTGGCCCAAATATTTCTGACCACCTCCAAGTTTAGACTTTTTTCAAACATGCCAATGGGACATTTTGACACACACAGAATATAAAGCTTTTTTACTGATGTCCTGAAAACTCCCCAATTCAGGTGTTTTAAAAGTCAACATTGTGCCCCTTTCCTCTTGGTGTTCCTCCTATTCTGCAGGAGACACTGATATCGGTGGAGACTTGCAGTCTTTCCCCCTCTCCTGCTCTTGCTGAAGGTCTAGAGCTTCTCTGCAGACTCCAGGTAAAGCTGCATGCACTTCCTTCAGCAACTGACTCACGAGACGTAAAGAGTTCATCCCTGTATCCTTCTGAAGAGATTCTGACGTTTTCCACCCTTTGGCATCCCTGAGATTCTCCAGTTTGGTACATCCAGCTCTAATCAGACGGTTTCTCAAACTTTCTGAGGACAAACACTTCATCTGAAATAATGGATTGGTTCCCTCAAAATCCAGTCTTGTGGTTGTTCAATCCCTCTGCTTACAGAAAAAGTCATATTCCACGCTCGTAGCATGGAGCGATAAAATGGTTCAAGTCCAGTTCATTTGTTCTGATTAAAAACAATGGGATGTCCTCCTCAAAAAAGGATGTCCTCCTCAACTAAGCACATGACATAGCTCCTCTCTGTCTCCTCCGCATATAACAGTCTCTGTAATGCTTGCAATCGAAATGTATTAATCCGACTTCTGACGTCGACAAGGCCTAGCACATTTAGCTTGTGCCATAATGTAGAAGCAGCCAGATTGCTTATGACCAAGACTCTACCCCTGTAGGATAGTTCAGGTAATTTAGACAACTTGGCTAACACCTTATCCAGCATACCTTCTCAGTTCTTCTTTTTATAATTCTCTGAACCCAAGAAAACTCCTAAGATTTCAATACCTTCTGTTCCCCACTTCAAGCCTCCTGGAATGTGAGGTATCCCAGCATTTCTCCATTCACCCATAATAAACCCCTCACTTTTTCCCCAGTTTACTTTTGCAGAAGGGCTAAGCTCTTACATAGTGTTTGAATATCTCCCTGGCTTTTTACAAAAACAGTTACATCATCTGCATATGCAGATGCAGAAAATTCTAACTGTTCTGAAACAAAAAAACTTTCAACTTATTTCTTAATTTACATAAAAGAGGTTCAATAACTAGGCTATAGAGCTGTCCTGAAAGAGGACATCCCTGTCTAATGCCTCTTTTAAGAAATACTGAGCTACTCAAACCACCTCCAATCTTGATCATTACAGAGGTCTTATTATACAACAACTTTATCCAGGAAATCATTTTTTTTCCACACCCAAAAGCTTCTAAAACCTTAAAAAGATATGCCTGCGCAACACGTTCAAAGGCTTTTTCCTGATCAATAGATAAAAACCCAATATCCCAATTATTATCAGTCGAAACATCAATAACATCTCTTATTAAAAACAAATTATCCATAATTGTATGACCTGGAATACAATATGTTTGTTCCTTCTTCACCACAACATGTAAATAATTATTAAGCCAATTGGCTAAACATTTAGGGGCTGTTTACACCTGGCCACTTCATGCGTTTTTGCGAAACGGATTTAAATCCGATCTTCAATTCCCGCGCTATATGCAGATTTAATGGAGTGCACGTCACCGAAAGCAACGGATATGAGCTGCATTTTTTTGATGATCATCTAAAATTTCAAAATCAAAGACCGCAATAAGAGAGAGCGGCAACAGCCCTGGTAAGATCATTTCGTTTCTTTACTTTTAATGATGATGATTGTGTGTTAAGCGTCTGTGACTTACTTTCCCTTTGATTTGTGACAGTTTGCACGTTGGCTTGATGAATAGATGCTCAGCTGCTCATCTGCGGTGACGCGTGTGTTCCAGTAGCGTCGTCATATCTGGCTATAACATTACATATAGCCCATCACACGCTCTCACACGTTTATTTTTTAGCATTTTTGGGAGGAGTACAATTTACATGTGTGGTTTCAACAACCAGATGCATTTACACTTGTCCAGTTTCGTCTGGAATGCGTCTCAGAGCTCCTCCTGAAGTGGTTTGAGCGATCAGTTTCAAATCCGTCTCGAATGCGTTTCGGAGAGCATTTACACCTGGTCTTTTCACGATCGGATAGCTATCCCATCTGAGAAATCGCATGAAGTGGCCAGGTGTAAACAGCCCCTTAGATATTATTTTATAATCTAAACACATTAAAGATACTGGTCTCCAATTTTTCAACAATCCCAGATCTCCTTTTTTTGGAAGTAGGGATAACACAGCTCTTTGACAACTTAGTTGGAAGTGTTCCTCTTTCAAAACATTCACAAATTACTTCATAAAAGTCTCTGCCTAAAATACTCCAGAAATGTTTGTAAAATTGTGCTGGCAGACCATCAATCCCTGGTACTCGACCTGTAGAGAGTCGTTGAACTGCTTCAGAAAGTTCATGAAACGTGATCATCTAACCCTAACCCATCATAAGGTATAAGGTGTAAGATGTAACACACACTCTTCTGCTCTGTAAGTCAGTCTTGACCAGATCCAGCTAAAGCTCACAGATTCATTATGCTGTGTGTGTGGAGACAACTTTATAGATTTAGATGGAGCGTTGTGAGATCACGAACTAAGATGAGTGACAGCTTTAGTGATTGTAAAGTGAGCACTCTTTCATGCTTTCAAGGCTATATAGCTAATAATCCATTGAATAAAAGTACTGTTTTTCATGCAGCTAAAAGGGCAGATGGCCAATGACACACTGAAGGTTCTGGAAGTGTGTGTGACATCTACATATAATTGCAGGATTCACTCTCGATATCGACAGCGAAAACTATTATATTACGGGACAAAAATATGGCCTGTGAAAATAGATATGCGCAATGTACATGCAGACTAACAGATTACTGGAAAAATATTTGTAGCAAAGTAATTTGTAAAAAAAAATTTTGTAAAAAATAATATATCAGTGAGTAACTAAAGAAACGTTCAAGCGAATGCTGATTGTATTGCCAGGGTGTGTGTAGAGGGTTGGTGAAGCTCGATCCGGTGTTTGACAACACACCCAGAAAGACCACATGTTATGGGCGGGGCTTCAGCACAGTCACATGATGTGGTCACATGCGTTTCTGACCAGCTCCACATGTGGTTTCAGTGACGATAAAAAAATAAGTGACAGATTAACTGTTATTTAGCCTTTGCAGAAGCTCAAGTTGAGTAAAATGTTCAAACACACTTCCTTTAAACACTGAACGAGAAACAGAGATTCACTGGCGCTGATTCACTCAAGCTGGGTCCTAAAGGACACACCATTCGCACTATACACACACACACACAGTGTTTGTCGTTGGCCAGAGGAGAACTGAGCGACTGAGTCTGGTTTCTCTCAAGGGTTTTCCTCAGTTCTGTCACTGATGGAGTTTGTGTTCGTCACTGTCGCCTCTGGCTTCATTAGTTGGAGACACTAACTGAGCCGATGATGACGTCACTGTTTTCTCCAGAACTGCTTTATAACTGAACTGACTTCGGCTGAACAACGACAATATTCTCATTTCAGAAGCTGCTTTACAGCAGAATTGAACTCTGTTAATGATTATTTTCCTGATTATAATCCTGCTTTGAAACAATCTGTATTTTATAAAGCGCTATAAAAATAAACAAAACATCATAGAATAGTGTACAAGTATGCAAACTGGGAGATCCACTGAAAACTCCCGTTGTAATCACTGAAGAGCTCTACACTGGGAGAATTCAGTCACTAATGACGCATCACAACGCCTCTGATTGGCCCCTGCATTCATGAGCTCAACAGAAACGTGTGATTGGTTAATGCTCAACGCTGCAAACCACGCATAAAAAGAAATCTGACGCAACACGAGCAAATCTACAGTAAATGTAATGCCACAATCAACACTTTAAATCATGAAGTCTTAAGGTCGTTGTTTTATTGCCCCTGCTGTATGTGAAATAACAGTCTGACAGAAACATTTCTTCAAATGACTGATTTGAGCTGTTGATCTTTGTGGATCTATTACTCATTCAGCCGGTGTTTTAGTGATTTATGTCAATGGGAATGTCCCACATTATAAGTGTGGAAACGACTGGAATGGTGTAGTCTCCACAATCTGCTGCTGAATTTCAGGCCCTGCTCATATTTCAACACTGTGTTATTTCTTTAGATTACAGAAGCTTAAGTTGGACAGTGATGAGCTATTTCTGGCTAAATAAGACATACAGTATGCATTTTGAAATATCCCAGAATACATGCTGTTTGTCCCGGAGAAGTCCCCGTTTGGTGGCAGTGCGCTTCATTAGGATTACTCACGGTTCGGTTTGTATCACGGTTTTAGGGTCACGGTTTCGGTACGGTTCGGTATGTGCTGTGTTCAGGGAAAAAATAATAAAAATAGGGAAAATAAGAACAAATAATTACAGTAGAGCAAAGATACTAATAAAATAAACAGTGCTTTTCAGGTTTTTCAGGTAAGTCTAACATTTGTTTTCAGGCACAGAAATTGAATAAAGTAATCAAATGTAAAATAACATGACATATTTGACTGTATAAATTAAAGATTACTCCTTATCAAAGTTAAAAGCTATTCAATCCAGAGCTGTGAGTGATTTCCTTGTCTTTTATAGTTTGATTAACATTAAAAACACAAACAGCAGGAATATTAGGCTGCTGTCCCTTTAAGATGTAATGCACATATTCAGTACACTGATACTGTACACATGCGTTGTCTTTCTCGACTGTATAAGTTCACTTAAAGCATAACAGGCTGTGTCTGCTAGGATACTCATCGAGACGGACATGATGACAATTCTTGTGTGAATTTGTCCATTCAAGCACAAGACTTAGTGGACCTGTCTGTTTTAAACGTTGTTATTTTCAACAAATCAGATTATAGATGCGTCATCAGATGTGAGATGAACAGCGAGTGTGTGTCGAACCGTGAGTCTGTGTCGAACCATGGGTGGAGAACGGTACGGTTCGATGTTTTACCGAGAACCGTATTATTCAGATTTACTGTTTTCAAGTTCACACGTGTGTGTTGTGGTGCTAAAGCCCTTCCTATGCAACACACTCCATTCCTGCGGTGTGTCGATTCAACGAAGCCACAACTACCACCATCTGATCAGACTGCCAACAGTGAAGTCAGGGCTTTACTCACTCATTTTCACTCGTATAATGATGTATTTCAGAGATGATAGCTGGGGTCGCTCGCTGAATTAAACATCTGGATAATGAAGTCAGGGACAATGCTGTGTACAGTTTAAAATAGTATTGCTGCACACTTCCACTAACTCAAGACACACAGAATAGGCCAGAGCAGGGTAGTGTACAGTACACTAACTCTAGTACACTAGCTTGATGATCACTGAGTATAACTGATGATCACACTAGCGGTGGGAATCTCACGATCCGAGGCGATCACGATCCAGAGGCTGCGGCGCGATGATAAAACGATTATCCACGCATGTGACGACTTGGTACTTTTAAAGCAAAGTATTTATAATGACCCATAAAGAAGTTACTTCCAATATCTTTTATAAATAAAACAAATGGAAGTGAATTTGGCAAGTCAACTGTAATATGTCCCAATATGGCAAAGAGCCAACAGGAAAATACATGTGTGCCTGTGCTGGCAGCAAACCTGTAGATGAATACACACTTCAGCATATTCTGAATCTCTAGCATTTAATAATAGACTTCTAACCAACATCCTCCTGTTATGTGCAATGAGCAACATAATCCAAAAAACATAGACAAATAGACAAAAAAAACTGTAGCAAAACCACAAACAGCGTTCATTCAAAAATACAGAATGATGTACTCATGAACACACTCTTCAGTGGGAGAACGCACTCTTCCGTGGGAGAACGCACTCTTCAGTGGGAGAACGAACGCACTCTTCAGTGGGAGAACGCTCTCTTCAGTGGGAGAACGCACTCTTCAGTGGGAGAACGCTCTCTTCAGTGGGAGAACGCACTCTTCCGTGGGAGAACGCACTCTTCAGTGGGAGAACGAACGCACTCTTCAGTGGGAGAACGCTCTCTTCAGTGGGAGAACGCTCTCTTCAGTGGGAGAACGCACTCTTCAGTGGGAGAACGCTCTCTTCAGTGGGAGAACGCACTCTTCCGTGGGAGAACGCACTCTTCAGTGGGAGAACGAACGCACTCTTCAGTGGGAGAACGCTCTCTTCAGTGGGAGAACGCTCTCTTCAGTGGGAGAACGCACTCTTCAGTGGGAGAACGCACTCTTCAGTGGGAGAACGCACTCTTCCGTGGGAGAACGCACTCTTCCGTGGGAGAACGCACTCTTCCGTGGGAGAACGCACTCTTCCGTGGGAGAACGCACTCTTCCGTGGGAGAACGCACTCTTCCGTGGGAGAACGCACTCTTCCGTGGGAGAACGCACTCTTCCGTGGGAGAACGCACTCTTCCGTGGGAGAACGCACTCTTCCGTGGGAGAACGCACTCTTCCGTGGGAGAACGCACTCTTCCGTGAGAGAACGCACTCTTCCGTGAGAGAACGCACTCTTCCGTGGGAGAACGCACTCTTCCGTGGGAGAACGCACTCTTCCGTGGGAGAACGCACTCTTCAGTGGGAGAACGCACTCTTCCGTGGGAGAACGCACTCTTCCGTGGGAGAACGCACTCTTCCGTGGGAGAACGCACTCTTCCGTGGGAGAACGCACTCTTCCGTGGGAGAACGCACTCTTCCGTGGGAGAACGCACTCTTCCGTGAGAGAACGCACTCTTCCGTGGGAGAACGCACTCTTCCGTGGGAGAACGCACTCTTCCGTGGGAGAACGCACTCTTCCTTGGGAGAACGCACTCTTCCGTGGGAGAAACGCACTCTTCCGTGGGAGAACGCACTCTTCAGTGGGAGAACGCACTCTTCAGTGGGAGAACGAACGCACTCTTCCGTGGGAGAACGCACTCTTCAGTGGGAGAACGCACTCTTCCGTGGGAGAAACGCACTCTTCCGTGGGAGAACGCACTCTTCCGTGGGAGAACGCACTCTTCCGTGGGAGAAACGCACTCTTCCGTGGGAGAACGAACGCACTCTTCCGTGGGAGAACGAACGCACTCTTCCGTGGGAGAACGCACTCTTCAGTGGGAGAACGCACTCTTCCGTGGGAGAAACGCACTCTTCAGTGGGAGAACGCACTCTTCCGTGGGAGAAACGCACTCTTCCGTGGGAGAAACGCACTCTTCCGTGGGAGAAACGCACTCTTCCGTGGGAGAAACGCACTCTTCAGTGGGAGAACGCACTCTTCCGTGGGAGAAACGCACTCTTCAGTGGGAGAACGCACTCTTCCGTGGGAGAAACGCACTCTTCCGTGGGAGAAACGCACTCTTCCGTGGGAGAAACGCACTCTTCAGTGGGAGAACGCACTCTTCCGTGGGAGAACGCACTCTTCCGTGGGAGAACGCACTCTTCCGTGGGAGAACCGCACTCTTCCGTGGGAGAACGCACTCTTCCGTGGGAGAACGCACTCTTCCGTGGGAGAAACGCACTCTTCCGTGGGAGAACGCACTCTTCCGTGGGAGAACGCACTCTTCCGTGGGAGAAACGCACTCTTCCGTGGGAGAACGCACTCTTCCGTGGGAGAACGCACTCTTCCGTGGGAGAACGCACTCTTCCGTGGGAGAACGCACTCTTCCGTGGGAGAACGCACTCTTCCGTGGGAGAACGCACTCTTCAGTGGGAGAACGCACTCTTCAGTGGGAGAACGGCCCCTTTAATGGGAGTTTTGGTGAGATCTGAAGAGACTGACTGATGTTAAACGCAGTGATCCTTTTCTTCATGTCAAATAATAGGGTTTCTTTTAAAAACTTCAGCAATCAAACGCAGCTCATTTGAGCTTGTTTATCACTGGATGAGCTCCATTTATGCGCTGATCAATGTTTTTATGTGGTTAAAAGTCTAAATGATATATTTTTTATATCAAGTGAATGTGTCTCTTCAGAAGACGTGGATAAAACCACTCCATTCATAAGGATGTATTTTACATTTATGTCTATCGCCCAGTTTCAGACGAGGCTTGAGACTAGTCCCAGACTAAAATACACACTTGAGCCGTTTTAACTGAAAGCATATCTTAAATATGTCAGATAGATAGATAGATAGATAGATAGATAGATAGATTTATTTAATGCCATGTCAGCATCTAAGGCTATTTTCATGGCAAAAATTTAATTACAAAAATACAAATATCATATAAATACAATAAAACCAAGCAAACAAACAGAAGTCATATTATAATTATTTTTTTAATTAACATATGATAAAAAATCCTAAACCTTTTGAGGCATAATCTTACTAAATAAGTCCTTAAGTGAGATAACTTCATAAAAGAGCGTTCTAGTTGTATTATACCCAGGACAGTCCAATAAAATATGTATAGTTGGTCTTCTACATGTCGGTGCCATTGTCTTCAGATTCACACCAGTAATGTGTTTTTTCTAAGGCACGTTTATATAAGCTACTTAAGTGTCCTAATTAAAAAGGCCTAATCCTGGCTTAATCTAAACCTGTCTGTGAAACCAGGCCCAAAAGTACTATCTTGAAGATTTTGGTTGCATGGACTTTCATGGAGACAAAAATCTCTAAGGTATCATTAACAACATAATTTATTGTGTGTCGAAGATGAAGGAGAGTCGTATGGGTTTGGAACGACATGAGAGCGAGTAAATTACACATTTTTCATTTTGGGGTGGACTAGCACTAACAGCACTGCATTATTAACCTAATGACTTCCTAATCTTAAATTAAAGTGTATATCATACTCTAAATCATTCAAAAACAGGAGCATACTGTTAAAAAAAGCAGAGGCAAGTTATTCTGAACAACGATATCCATCTCTCGTGCCCATAATCAACGTTTAAGCCTTTTTCACCTGATAATGTTGTGCATCCCTAGGGAAAATTGCATGTGATGTGAATGGCATCCTGTTATTAACTATACCAGTTTTTAAAAAAAAAAGAAATCAATCAAATAATGGGGCAGAATAGCAATGCTGGAATAAGTGCCAGTTCTTCTTTCATCACACATGGCAGATACAGTATCAGTACAGTAATAACGCGCTGATGCACAGATCAAGAGCTGTTCTTCTTCATACCAGGACTCATTATGAACTGAGTGAAACACTGGCGTTCTGCTGCTTCAAAGCTAGTTTATAATCAATGTCATGTTTGTCGCATTGAGTGCGCATGCGCATGCGCAGCAGATCACACCCATCAGGGCTGACATAAGAAAACTCGTCTTTAACATTCATTTTATACTCATGTAAAACAGCGATCGAGCAGTTTCGAAGGTCCTGTAAAGATCAATTATAAATATTGTAAGAATCAACCGAGACCGACCTTGTATACTTGTCCATAGGTGCCATTGCCGACCACTTCCACCAGCTCAAAAATGCCAGCAGGGTCCTGAAATCACACAAATGACCACCACATCGGTTAATAAGATAAACTTTATGATGATTGCACATATGAATGTGTGTGGCAGAGCCGATGAGCTCAAGAGTGTGTCGCTCCGCTGCCGTTATTATCGCTTTACACGAGAACAGCGCGCGCCGAACAAAGGGCAACACTGTAACAATGAGCATTAGAGTTAAACACATGTCGAACATTAGAGTTAAACACAGGTCTCGATCTCGCTGAAACACAACTGATGCATGAGGCCTGTCGGAGACCGAGTGTGTGTGTGTGAGAGCACTCACGCGCAGAGAGGCGAGGTCTATGTCCACCAGGCTCTTAGCGGGCGAGTCGTTCGCCATCTTTCACCAAACCGTTCAGATATAAGCGATGCGGTGTGTATTCCGTTCTTCACTCGTGTGGCGTGCGTTCGACGCTGTCGATCATCGTTATATTTCTGCGGTAATCCTGAGAGAGCAGCGCAGGCCCTCCGCGGTCCTCTATTGTTCGCGATGAGGATGAGGATGATGATGATGATGAAGAGTCTAGGTCAGTCCATGACGGAGTGGGCAGAGACACTGAGGGGGTGGAGACAGCGAGGGAAGGGGCTATTCCAGCACACAGACTAGGAACACACTACTGTATATGTATATAGCCTACTGTAACTGCATCACTGATTCCTGAGACAAGGGACAATGTTATTTTATTATAAATTGATATAATTACAGACAAAGCTCTCAGCTAATGATATATAAGGGAATAGGTTTTTTTTCTTAATAAATCAAAATCATTTATTCACTTAATAACTTATTTTTTGTCAACTCCATCAGATGCGATAAAAAGCATTCTATTTTAATTTGATCCATCCAACAACAGTGTAAAGTCTTCAGTAATGTAATAATGGTGTTCAGAAAAGGAACTAAGTGAAAAAATACATTCTTCAAAATTTTTCCCTGGGTTAGGCTTATTATTAACAATCCAGTTCCTAAATTCCTTAATTCTTACCCTCCTTTTTAATATTAAACATATATAACCAATGTTGACAAAGGTCCAACTGAGGTTTCAACAACTGATTGACAAGACAACAAATGAACACAACTAACTCATTTTTAACAACTAACTCATCCGTCCAGTGGTTTGTTTTTCTCCTTTTAGCGGTACAGTCTCATTCTGGGTCTCCAGTAGCTCACAGAATACAAGAAGCATATGTTTATTTATTTATTTATTTATTTGACAGGGACATTGCACAACAAATGTGTTGCACAGACCAGATAGCAGCAAGCTAATTTTCATCTGTAGTCCCTGGGCAGAGGCAAAGTGACAGCAGGTTTATACAGTGGACAATGAGCATTCTTTCTGATTAGTTCATTCACAATATAAAATACAGATACAGCACCTACAAAAGGATCACCTCAACTAACATGCAATTACAATATTTACAGTATGTACAATTATCACAGTTTTTTTTTTTTTATAAAATAGGAATAAGAAATAATATCTTCTTACATTTTTAACAATATCCCAATTTACCAGTTTTGTGTTAATGATTGCAAATCTGGCCGTCTTTCAACCACTTCTTCAGGTTAAGTTTAAACTGTTGCAAGGTACTACTCTCTCAAACAGTAAATGGCAACAAGTTCCACATCCCTGCAGCTTTCACAGAGAAGCAATTCTGTCCAAAGGTAGAGGACCTAAAGTTGACATAATCTCCTCTGGAGGAGGCTCGCGTTGTTCTAAGTCCTGCCTCTTCACAAGATTTCACAAACATTCTCAGGGGCTGTGGGGCCAAATCATGAAGAATTTTATATACTAAACTAACATTCGAAAACAAAAAGAAATTTTCAAACGTTAATAATTTATATTTCTTCACAATGTTACAGTAGTGGTAAGAAACAGGTTTTTTATCTAAAATTTTAAGTACCTGTTAGTACAAGCTATGAAGCGGCTGTAACGCAGAGTTGGTTGAGAGAGACCAATTAGTGATGCAATATGTAAAATATCATCGCATGCATATAAAGCTTGGCTGCATCTGTGCTCATTTGAGGGCGAATATATCTGAATTGCGATAAAAGAAATTTTACATTTTTTATCAATTTAGAAACATGCTTTTTAAACGACAGTGTCCTATCTAACACTATGCCTAAATACTTGACAGACTCTGCTTCGTGAATCCTTGTTCCTTTTACAATAACTTCTGGCGCAGAGTGAGACGTATTCCTTATTGAGAAAAACATGCTGACTGTTTTGCTAAAATTTAATGTCAAGCATGATTGTACCATCCAAGCTGAGATTTTTTCCATCGCTTCCTGGAGCACAGCTGTTGCTTTCTGACTTGATTTCGCATGGACATATATCACTGCGTCATTGGCGTACATTTGTACGTGAACTTCAGGACAAATAGCTGGAAGATCATTTATATACTGAACAAGAGAGGACCCAATATGGAGCCTTGTGGCATCCCAACTGAGCAGTCCAAAAAAGAAGACATAGTACTCTTAATTCTTGTGCAGTGCTTCCTATTCTCTAAATATGATTTAAACCATCGTAATGTCTCTTCAGAAATATTGTGAGCGGACAATTTAGATAACAGGATGTTATGGTTTACCGTGTCGAAAGCTCTTTGCAGGTCTAGAAATAATGGCACCCACCACCCCCCCTTTATCCAACCTGGCTTTAAGTTGTTCAACAAAATAACAAAGTGCCGTTTCAGTCGAATGATGTTTTCTAAAACCGAACTGAAGTGGATTCAGGGGGTGTTCTGAATGTTCTGTTTTGACAAAACTGAATAAATGTTTTAGTGTCTCCTGCAACAGGTTTACATGCATTAAAGGTCAAAAACACTTTCATTTTTACTCTCTAAACTCCTCCTTTCCACATGCCTACTCTGGTCTCGTCTGCTCTGTTCTGATTGGTCAGTTGTGATTGGTCTGACTGAACTTATATTGGTCAAAAACGACTGCCCATTGAAAATGAATGGGGGAGTCGAAAATCATTGTGTGTTCATCATGTTCATGTTCACATATGTACATGTGGGCTTGCAAAAATAAAGGCCTCGGACCTGTGCATGTGTGGATCAAGCGGCAACCTCTCCGTCTCTCTCTTGAAACCAACACGGAAGTGAGTTAAACTGCAATTCATTGACTGGCCGCTTGAGGCTGGCTGCACAAGTGAGTCAAATCTGTATCTCCCCCATGTTAAAATTACCAACTTTACAGCAGAAAAAAAGCATGTTTACAGCCTGGATCTCTATGTGGCTTTGGTCTATACAGCTAATTTTGCCCTTCATCACAACTGTGAGGGGGCTGAATTTTTATAACTCATCCGTTTAGTTGATTCATATTTAAAGTTCTGCATGGGTGTGGCCACTTGGGTGACAGATGGATTCCCGCTGATGGCAATGCTAGCCGTTTGTCTGCTGTTACTAGCCGTCACTTCACCTCAGCAAGTGTTAGCTGCTGAAACTTGCCATCTCTGCAGTGTTTTGTGCATTTTTTCGGGATTATTTCATACAATTTAATACACCCATTACTTCGCCCTTCGGCTTCGGCTTAGGATTCCGTCGTTGTCGTCGAGTATCGTTCGAGAGAACATCCAGCGCTGTATTTCAGTTGTTTTCCTCTGTGAACATGCACTAATGGATGTCTGACAGTTTCGTTGCTTTTTGGAGTTTTTAGATTTAAAAACGTCAATAAAGGCTCGTTCGTTCTGCTCTCACGGAACAGATAGATTATAATATGCTTATGTAACGTTAGGCTACCAGGTGAAATCCTGCTGGTGTCGGTGCTTTCTCCGTCCATGCAATAAATGCACATCCTTGAATGAGCGCGGATTTTCTAGCGCATTACTTGAACTTCATTGGCAATAACGTTATATCTATGGTTTAACCCATTTGAGAGGCGGCCAAAATCAGAATGTAAAATGGACTGAATAAGCTCTCTACGAACTTGACGATCGATGCCGCGCTGACGGACCATAGACTAAAGAGTGACTGACATGTAACGTTATGCACATAAATCACTGTCACACACACTCTCTCAGAGTAATATTAAGTTACTGCATTATACATTTGCAACTGGCAGAATAGTACAGAATCACGATACACAGTATCTTCAGTGTCTTTTAACTATTATAATATTTTGAAGGGCAAAAATAGGAACTTTTAATTGGCTTTACATCATCAACTGTCACTTTAGCGCGAGGCCCTGTGCAGTCGCAGACTTGGTACTGTCAGTTGCATATAACGTTATAGCATTACCTCCCCAACCTGAACTAACGCGATCACGTCGAGCTAGGTGGGGATTTCAGATAGCCAGGCTCCTCAGCTCCACTCACGCCCCGCCTCTGCCCATTTTCTGTAATCCAGGAGTGACGCAAGGCCAAGATGGCGACGGCCGGCTCCGCCCACTTTAGGCTTCAAAAATGCTCTTCAGAAACCTACGGGTGATGTCACGGACACTACGTCCATATTTTTTTACAGTCTATGGTGTGGATACATGCATACTCGTGCATCCGCACACACATACACATACACACACACACTGTGTTCATGTGCACAAACAAACTATTTTGAGTATCACTGGCTTTCTTTTTCACAGAGATGACCTTTATCCTCAAATCAGTGAGGCCTACGATAAATCAGTTACAAAAATAAATACAAAACCTGTCTTAACTGAAAGAAAACAAGCTGACAAAAAGATTTAATCCAATATTTGGTGATAAGGTAACATAACGAGAGATTTATAAGACATTTTTTGCAGGTCGGTCATTTTTGACCGGGAACCACACAAGTGTTATCAGGTTTTCAACACAGTACAAGCTGTCCAGTTGCTCTGCTTAGAGCAAGGGGGCCGTTCACTAGAAGAACACACCCAAGACTTTCTAGATATGGCATGCCAATCGACTAGCGGTCCAAGGCACGTCCCCCAGTGAACGGCCCTCAGAGAGATTTTGCCGCATTTGTGGAGTGGGTGCTGGGGAATAATGAATCTGTTTTTAACATCTGCCCCGCAGAGCCCACCAGCCTCACTCCACCGGATCCAGTGCCCAGTCAGCCTTCACTCCGCCAGACGGAGCTACAGCCAGATTCAAACACAGCGGCACAGCCTGAGCCTGCCGCGGATAACGTGCTAGCGAACTCAACTGAGCCATATTCTGCCCTGGTGCCTGAGCCCAACGGCGCGTCTGACCAGGTGCGCGAGTCGGCAATGATGCCCGTCCCAGAGGGAGTACTTGTGGAGTTTGAGGGCATGGAGAAAAGCCCCGCCCACATCCCCACGACTGTGGACAAGTATTGCCTGGCCTCTGGAAATCATATAGATTAGATATAGATTAAAAATACTTCTGAGAAAGCAATTCATATCCAGAGGACATGGGAGAGAAATACTGGAAATACCATGTTCAGCTCTTAAAGTGGCAGTTCTTTCAGAGGCCATTAGTTTTAGTTCAGTTGACTATGGGTATTTATGTAATTATATCGATTTTTATTTGTATTTGAGGAGGATATACCCCTGGATCTCCTGTTTCCGCAGGTCCTGCCCAGCTTCAAGTCTCCTGCCTCTCCAGTGTTTCCAGAGATCCCCCCCCAGCCTTCCTCTCCCACCTCCTCTACCGAAGCCAGCCAGTTCCCCAGCCCTGCCACCGCTGATTTCTGTCTGTCCCTCAGCTCATCCTCTGTCTGTGTCATCTGGTGGTGTGGATATGCCTTGGGCCTTCCAGTCCCCAGCTCCATCTAGGCGTGAGGATCCCCTGTCTCTGCCTCCAGCCACCGAGCCACGAAATGCACCTCGGCCATCCGAGCCATCAGTTCCGCCTTGGCTCCATGCTCCCTCGTCTCCACCGTGGCCCGTCATCCCACCAGCTTCGCCGAGCTCCCTCGTCCCTTCGTCTCCCTCGTCCCTTCGTCTCCCCCTTGGTCAGGCATCACCCTGTTTCCTCCTTCCTTCCGGGCTGTGTCTCTGCCCTCCATCCCTTCGGCTGCACTGGGCCCTGACTTCCCTCCGGCTATGCCATTGTGCTCTGTCACTCCGGCTCCACTGCGGTCTTCAGGGTCCCTAGCTCCGCCTCGCTCCCATTAGCCATCAGCTCTACCTTTGCCCTCCGATCCTGTGGTGTCGCACTGGCTCTGTCTCCTCAGCTCCATCTGGTTCTCCACCGCTGCCAGCTCCGTCGCAGAAACTTACATCACCTCTTACATCTCCAGGGCCTCCACCATGATTCCTCCCTCCTGTGACTCCGTCATGGAACATCATGCAGACTATGGCCTGGATACTTAATGCCTCGGGAGGAGCTGCATCGGTCATCTCCAATACAAAACCTGTCTTAACTGAAAGAAAATAAGTTGACAAAAAGATTGAATCCAATATTTGGTGATAAAATAGCGTAACGAGCGATTTATAAGCTATTTTGTTGTAGGCTGTTCATTTTTGACCTGGAACACCATAAGTGTGACTTTGTGCCATTTTGTAAAAAAACAAAAACATTTCAAACAAATTTACTGGTTACACATTAAAGGAGTAGTTCACTTTAAAATGAAAATTAGCCCATGATTTACTCACCCTCAAGTCAGCCTAGGTGTATATGACAATCGGAGTTATATTAATAAGCACCCTGACGCTTCTGAGCTTTATAATGGCAGTGAATTGCATCATCAGTTTGAAGCTCAAAAAAGTGCATCTATCCATCATAAAAGTGCATCTATCATCGGTCGTTTCCGACCCTGGATGAGCTGCATCGGTTGTCTCCACCTTGGGAAGAGCTGAATCGGTCGTCTCCACTACTGGAGGAGCTGCATCGGTCGTCTCCGACCCTGGAGGAGCTGCATCAGTCGTCTCCACTACTGGAGGAGCTGCATCGGTCGTCTCCACTACTGGAGGAGCTGCATCGGTCGTCTCCGCCTCTGGAAGAGCTGAATCGGTCGTCTCCACTACTGGAGGAGCTGCATCGGTTGTCTCCACCTTGGGAGAAGCTGCATCGGTCGTCTCCGCCTCAGGAAGAGCTGAATCAGTCGTCTCCACTACTGGAGGAGCTGCATCGGTCGTCTCCAACCCTGGAGGAGCTGCATCGGTCGTCTCCGCCTCGGGAAGAGCTGCATCGGTCGTCTCCACTACTGGAGGAGCTGCATCGGTCGTCTCCACTACTGGAGGAGCTGCATCGGTCGTCTCCGCCTCTGGAAGAGCTGAATCGGTCGTCTCCACTACTGGAGGAGCTGCATCGGTTGTTTCCACCTTGGGAGAAGCTGCATCGGTCGTCTCCGCCTCAGGAAGAGCTGAATCGGTCGTCTCCGCCTCAGGAAGAGCTGAATCAGTCGTCTCCACTACTGGAGGAGCTGCATCGGCCGTCTCCGCCTCGGGAAGAGCTGCATCGGTCGTCTCCACTACTGGAGGTGCTGCATCAGCCGTCTCCGGCCTCGGGAAGAGCTGAATCGGTCGTCTCCACTACTGGAGGAGCTGCATTGGCCGTCTCTGCCTCGGGAAGAGCTGAATCGGTCGTCTCCACTACTGGAGGTGCTGCATCAGTCGTCTCAGACCCTGGAGGAGCTGCATCGGTCGTCTCCACTACTGGAGGAGCTGCATCGGCTGTCTCCGCCTCAGGAAGAGCTGAATCGGTCGTCTCCACTACTGAAGGAGCTGCATCGGCCGTCTCCGCCTCAGGAAGAGCTGAATCGGTCGTCTCCACTACTGAAGGAGCTGCATCGGCCGTCTCCGCCTCAGGAAGAGCTGAATCGGTCGTCTCCACTACTGAAGGAGCTGCATCGGCCGTCTCCGCCTCAGGAAGAGCTGAATCGGTCGTCTCCACTACTGAAGGAGCTGCATCGGCCGTCTCCGCCTCAGGAGGAGCTGCATCGGTCGTCTCCACTACTGAAGGAGCTGCATCGGTTGTCTCCGACCCTGGTGGAGCTGCATCGGTCGTCTCCACTACTGGAGGAGCTGCATCGGTATATATATATATATATATATATATATATATACACTGCCATTCAAACATTTGGGATCGGTAAGATTTTTAATGTTTTTTTTTTAATAATGTTTTTTTTTTAATGTCTCTTATGCTCACCAAGGCTGCATTTATTTGATTAAAGTTATATTGTTAAATATTATGACAATTTAAAATATATTATATTCAAATAAATATATTTTAAAATATATATGACAGAGCACAATGGCATAGCCGGAGGGAAGTCAGGGCCCGGTGCAGCCGAAGGGATGGAGGGCAGAGACACAGCCCGGAAGCCAGAAATCCTATGGAGGAAACAGGGTGATGCCTGACCAAGGGGGAGACGAAGGGACGAGGGAGACGAAGGGACGAGGGAGCTCGGCGGAGCTGATGGGATGACGGGCCACGGTGGAGACGAGGGAGCATGGAGCCAAGGCGGAACTGATGGCTCGGATGGCCGAGGTGCATTTCGTGGCTCGGTGGCTGGAGGCAGAGAGGAGCTGCATCGGCCGTCTCCGCCTCAGGAAGAGCTGAATCGGTCGTCTCCACTACTGGAGGAGCTGCATCGGTCGTCTCCGACCCTGGTGGAGCTGCATCGGTCGTCTCCACTACTGGAGGAGCTGCATCGGTATATATATATATATATATATATATATATATATATATATATATATATATATATATACACACTGCCATTCAAACATTTGGGATCGGTAAGATTTTTACTGTTTTTTTTTAATAATGTTTTTTTTTTATGTCTCTTATGCTCACCAAGGCTGCATTTATTTGATTAAAGTTATATTGTTAAATATTATGACAATTTAAAATATATTATTTTCAAATAAATATATTTTAAAATATAATGTATTCCTGTGATCTGATTCAGAAATCATTCTAATCGACGCAGTGTCTCATTCCCCCTCTGGCTATGTGTGACACATTTCTAAAAAAAATTGTGAATAAAAAGTGTTATTAGGCTAAATATCTCCACTGTATCTCTTGACTTTTCTGTCCTGCCACTTTGCACTTGTATCCTGAGTCATTTTGAGCCTGTCACTCTGCCTGCTTTACAAGATATTGTAGGCAAGCTCAAACCTTCAGGATCCCCCCATGACGTTCTGCCCCCACGGTTTTTAAACAAATTTTTGGGTGATTGGGTCTGGGCCTATTGTTCAAAAGATCATGAACAGCTGCCTTGAAGCGGCAACGGTACCAGATGACATGAAGCATGCCATTGTCCATCCACTTCTCAAAAAGCCAAATTTAGATCCAACAGTTCTGACAAATTTTAGGCTAGTCTCAAATCTTTCTTTTGTATCAAAATTTTTTGAGAAAATAGTGTTTCACCAACTACAGAGCTTTCTGAATAAAAACAAGATTTTTGAGGTGTTCCAATCAGGTTTTAAGAAAAACCATTTGACAGAAACAACACTGGTTAAAGTTTTAAACAATATTCTACTGACCCTTGACCCTGGCAAGTCTGCTGTGTTAGTGCTGTTGGATGTGAGTGCGGCATTTGACACTATTGACCACTCTGTCCTCATCTCACGTTTGGAACACTAGGTGGGCATTCGGGGAAATGCCCTTAAATGGTTTCAATCCTATTTGAGTAGTAGAAGGTTCTCTGTTAGTATTGGTGAGTTTACTTCAAATGCAGCACCGCTTATGTGTGGGGTCCCTCAGGGTTCTATTCTTGCTCAGATTTTATTCTCCTTGTATATGCTTCCCCTGGGGTCGATTTTTAGGAAACATGGCATCTCCTTTCACAGTTATGCTGACGATACCCAAATATATTTGCCCCTGGGATCAAATAACATGGGTTTAGATACTCTGTTGGCTTGTCTAGCGGAGGTTAAGGCCTGGATGTCCCTACATTTTCTTCACCTTAATGAAGGCAAAACTGAGATTATAGTTTTTGAATCATCAGAGGCTGCTAGCTCCCTTTGCTTAAATTTTGGCCTTTTATCTCCATGTGTGAAACCATTAGTGAAGAATTTGGGCGTGTTTTTCGATAGTGCTCTCAAATTTGACAAACAGATTAGTATGGTAGTCAAAACCATTTTTTTTTTTTCATCTCAGAGTCCTAGCTAAAGTTAAACCATTTCTTTCTTTTAAGGACTTTGAAAGGGTGATTCATGCTTTTATTTCAACAAGGCTTGACTATTGTAATTCCCTGTATTCAGGCATTAAACAAGCAACTCTGAACCGTCTGCAAATGGTGCAGAATGCAAATGCTAGGCTCCTTACGGGTGTGCGTAAATGAGAGCACATTACTCCAGTTCTGAAATCTCTGCACTGGCTCCCAATCCGTTACAGAATTGATTTTAAAGTCTTGATGCTGGTTTTTAAATCCTTGAATGGATTGGCTCCTGTATACATTTCTGATTTATTATCCATTCACAATCCTGGAAGGTCTCTTAGGTCATCCAACCAGAGACTGTTAAATGTTCCTCGGGTTAGATTGAAAACGAGAGGAGATTGAGCTTTTGCCATTGCTGCACCAAAACTTTGGAACAACCTACCTGTTTTTATTAGAACTGCCTCTACACTGCATGAGTTTAAAGCAAAACTCAAAACCTATCATTTTTCTTTGGCTTATAATTGTAGCTGATTTGTGCTGTGTCTGGTCTGTTCGGTGTTCTGTTTTGTAATTTATGTTATACATGGTGTTAAATGCTGATGATATCTAATATAGTGTACAGCACCTTGGTCAACAATTGTTGTTTTTAGTGGTGCTATATAAATAAAGTTGAGTTGAGAGAAGACTTCTGATTCATTAGCCAATATAGGTAAATAACTGGAAGAATTACAAAATGCAGTCAAACCGATGAAGCTCCTCCGAAGGCGGAGATGACCGATGCAGCTCCTCTCAAGGCAGAGACAACCGATGCAGCTCTTCTCGAGGCGGAGACGACCGATGCAGCTCCTCTCGAGGCAGAGACGACCGATGAAGCTCCTCCCGAGGCGGAAACGACCAATGTAGCTCCTCTAGAGGTGGAGACGACCAAGGCAGCTCTTCCCGAGGCGGAGACGACCTGCTCTTCCCGAGGCGGAGACCACTGATGCAGCTCTTCTTGATGCGGAGATGACCGATGCAGCTCCTCTCGAGGGGGAGACTGGCTGAAGCCATCTCGGGACTCTGGTTGGGCTGGAGCCATCTCGGTACTCTGGTCAGGGACTGGAGCCATCACTGGACTTTGGTCGGGCTAGAGCCATCTCGGGACTCTGGTCAGGGGCTGGAGCCATCTCTGGACTCTGGTCGGGGGCTGGAGCCATCACTGGACTCTGGTCGGGGACTGGAGCCATCACAGGACTCTGGTCGGGCTTGAGCCTTCTCTGGACTCTGGTCAGGGGCTGGAGCCATCACTGGACTCTGGTCGGGCTGGAGCCATCTCGGGACTCTGGTCGGGCTGGAGCCATTACGGGACTCTGGTCAAGGGCTGGAACCATCTCGGGACTCTGGTCAGGGGCTGGAGCCATCTCGGGACTCTGGTCGGGGGCTGGAGCTATCACAGGACTCTGGTCGGGGGCCGGAGCCATTACGGGACTCTGATCGGGGGCTGGAGCTGGAGCCATCACAGGACTCTGGTCGGGCTGGAGCCATCTCGGTGTTTCTGGTCGGGGACTGGAGCCATCACTGGACTCTGGTCAGGCTTGAGCATTCTTGGGACTCTGGTCGGGGGCTGGAGCCATCTCTGGACTCTGGTCGGGGGTTGGAGCCATCTCTGGACTCTGGTCTAACGATTAGTAAAACGATAGTAAAACTATTGTTTTTACTAATCGTTTTACTATCGTATTTACTAAAACGATAGTAAAACGATAGTAAAACAAAGCTAACGATTACAGCCCCATTGACTCCCTGTGCCAATGCATTGATGAAGTCAACAGTTGGATGTGCCAAAACTTTCTTCATTTAAACAAAGACAAAACTGAAGTCATTGCGTTTGGAAACAAAGATGAAGTTCTCAAGGTGAACGCATACCTTCACTCTAGGGGTCAAACAACTAAAAATCAGGAATCTTGGTGTGACACTAGAGTCAGACCTTAGTTTCAGTAGTCATGTCAAAGCAACAACTAAATCAGCATACTATCATCTGAAAAATATTGCAAGAATTAGATGCTTTGTTTCCAGACAAGACTTAGAGAAACTTGTGCATGCTTTCATCACCAGCAGGGTGGATTATTGTAATGGACTCCTCACTGGCCTTCCCAAAAAGACCATAAGACAGTTGCAGCTCATACAGAACGCTGCCGCCAGGATTCTGAGCAGAACCAGAAAATATGAACATATTACACCAGTCCTCAGGTCTTTACACTGGCTCCCAGTTAGATTAAGGATTGATTTTAAAGTATTATTACTGGTATATAAATCATTCAATGGCCTAGGACCTCAATACATTGCAGATATGCTCACTGAATATAAACCCAACAGATCACTCAGATCATTAGGATCATATCAGCTAGAAATACCAAGGGTTCACTCTAAGCATGGAGAATCTGCTTTTAGCTATTATGCCAGCCGCAGCTGGAACCAGCTTCCAGAAGAGATCAGATGTGCTCCTACAGTAGTCACTTTCAAATCCAGACTCAAAACACTTCTGTTTAGCTATGCATTTACTGAATGAGCACTGTGCCGCTGTTCGTCCGACTGTTTGTACTGTACTGTATTTTATTTTTCAAAACTGTTTTAATTATTCTTATTTCTTTTTATTATTTTAATTTCTTGTATGTAAAGCACTTTGAATTGCCATTGTGTATGAAATGTGCTATATAAATAAACTTGCCTTGCCTTGCCTTGCCTTGCCTTGCCTTGCCTTGCCTTGCCTTGCCTTGCCTTGGTCAGGCTGGAGCCATCTCTGGACTCTGTTCAGGGGGCTGGATGGGGCTGGAGCCATCACAGGACTTTGGTCGGGGCCTGGAGCCATCATGGGACTCTGGTCGGACTGGAGCCATCTCGGGACTCTGGTCAGGGGCTGGAGCCATCACTGGATTCTGATCGTGGGTTGGAGCCATCTTTGGACTCTGGTCGGGGGCTGGAGCCATCACGGGACTCTGGTCGGGGAATGGAGCCATCACAGGACTCTGGTCAGGCTGGAGCCATCTCTGGACTCTGGTCGGGGGCTGGAGCCATCACGGGACTCTGGTCGGGGAATGGAGCCATCACAGGACTCTGGTCAGGCTGGAGCCATCTCTGGACTCTGGTCGGGGGCTGGAGCCATCACGGGACTCTGGTCGGGCTGGAGCCATCTCGGGACTCTGGTCGGGGGCTGGAGCCATCACTGGACTTTGGTCGGGCTGGAGCCATCTCGGGGACTCTGGTTGGGGGCTGGAGCCATCACTGGACTATGGTCGTGCTGGATCCATCTCTGGACTCTGGTGGGCCTGGAGCCATCTCTGGACTCTGGTCAGGGGACTGGATGGGGCTGGAGCAATAACGGGACTCTGGTCGGGCTGGAGCCATCTCAGGGACTCTGGTTGGGGGCTGGAGCCATCACTGGACTATGGTCGTGCTGGAGCCATCTCTGGACTCTGGTGGGCCTGGAGCCATCTCTGGAATCTGGTCAGGGGGCTGGATGGGGCTGGAGCCATAACGGAACTCTGGTCGGGGCCTGGAGCCATCTCGGGACTCTGGTCGGGAGCTGGAGCTATCACAGGACTCTGGTCGGGGGCCGGAGCCATTACGGGACTCTGATCGGGGGCTGGAGCTGGAGCCATCACAGGACTCTGGTCAGGCTGGAGCCATCTCAGTGTTTCTGGTCGGGGACTGGAGCCATCACTGGACTCTGGTCAGGCTTGAGCATTCTCGGGACTCTGGTCGGGGACTGGAGCCATCACGGGACTCTGGTCGGGGGCTGGAGCCATCACAGGACTCTGGTCGGGCTGGAGCCATCTCGGGGTTTCTGGTCGGGGGCTGGAGCCATCTCTGGACTCTGGTGGGCCTGGAGCCATCTCTGGACTCTGGTCAGGGGGCTGGAGCCATAACGGGACTCTGGTCGGGGCCTGGAGCCATCTCTGGACTCTGGTGGGCCTGGAGCCATCTCTGGAATCTGGTCAGGGGGCTGGATGGGGCTGGAGCCATAACGGAACTCTGGTCGGGGCCTGGAGCCATCTCGGGACTCTGGTCGGGGGCTGGAGCCATCACTGGACTTTGGTTGGGCTGGAGCCATCTCGGGACTCTGGTCGGGAGCTGGAGCTATCACAGGACTCTGGTCGGGGGCCGGAGCCATTACGGGACTCTGATCGGGGGCTGGAGCTGGAGCCATCACAGGACTCTGGTCAGGCTGGAGCCATCTCAGTGTTTCTGGTCGGGGACTGGAGCCATCACTGGACTCTGGTCAGGCTTGAGCATTCTCGGGACTCTGGTCGGGGACTGGAGCCATCACGGGACTCTGGTCGGGGGCTGGAGCCATCACAGGACTCTGGTCGGGCTGGAGCCATCTCGGGGTTTCTGGTCGGGGGCTGGAGCCATCTCTGGACTCTGGTGGGCCTGGAGCCATCTCTGGACTCTGGTCAGGGGGCTGGAGCCATAACGGGACTCTGGTCGGGGCCTGGAGCCATCATGGGACTCTGGTCGGGCTGGAGCCATCTCGGGACTCTGGTCGGGGGAGAGTCTGTGTGTCAGAGATTGGTCTCAGAAACACTTTCACAGTTCCTTCTTTTACTATTTTTACTTCTGCCTTTCGAACCTTGTTGTCACTGCTGAGGAATGTTTTGATGACACGTCCTACCGGCCAGTCATTCCTGTGAGCTTGTTTTTCTTTGAGCAAAACAACATCTCCAAGTTTGATGTTGGGCTTGTTGTCTGTCCATTTCTGTCGACTCTGAAGAGTGGCAAGGTACTCCCTCCTCCATCTTTTCCAGAAGGTGTCTGCAAGACACTGAACTTGTTTCCACTGTTTTGTATGAATCTCTAGAGCACTGGTCTTCTGAGTTAAGATCATTGCTGGCGTGAAAACAGTTGGCATGTCTGGGTCGGTAGACACTGGCAGTAATGGTCTGGCATTTATTATTGCCATCACCTCAGCCATCAAGGTACTCAATACTTCATGTGTGAGCCGAGTATGTACAGACTGAAGAAGCATGGCATCCAGGATCCGCCTGGCTATTCCGATGAGTCTTTCCCACGATCCCCCCATGTGTGAGGAATGTGGGGGATTAAACTGCCATGTACAGTTTTTCTCCTGAAGGTAGCTGTTTAATGTTGCATCACTGTGGTCGATTTTCAATTCTTTACAGGCACCAATAAAATTAGTACCTCTGTCAGAGCGCAGAAGCTTGGCAGGTCCACGTACTGAGAAAAATCTTCTCAATGCATTTATGAAACTGGATGTGGACATGGATTCCACAAGCTCAATGTGCACAGCTCTTGTTGTCATACATGTGAAAAGTACCGCCCACCTTTTATTGTCTGCACTGCCTCCCCTTGTGCGACGCATCATAACCATCCATGGACCAAAGACATCAAGTCCAACATTGGTAAAGGGTGGCATTGGTGAGAGCCTATCAGCTGGTAAGTCTGCCATCTTTTGGATCTGTAGTGTTCCTACGGAGTTTACGACAGATGACACATTTGAAGATAACAGATGAGACCAGGCATTTGCTCCCGATGATCCATAGTCCTGCAGCTCTGATTGCTCCCTCCGTGATGTGACGTCCCTGGTGCGCCACCTTCTCATGATAGTATCTCACTAAGAGAATAGCAATGTAATGAGTACGGGGAATAATAAGTGGGTGCTTTTCTTCTTTTGTCATGTTAGCAGGTGTGAGACGACCTCCGACCCTAAGCAATCCATCTTCATCAATAATGGGGTTGAGCTTTTTGAGTGGACTCTGCTTTGGTAATGTCTGCTTCGTTTCCAGACACTTGAATTCTTCCCTGAAGATTTCAGACTGCACAGTGAGAATAATTACAACTTTTGCACGAAAGATCTCACTTACGGTGCATGCCTCAGTGTTACACTTCCATCCTTTAAAGTTTCTCTGATCTGAAGATGTCTTGAATGATCTTGCCACACGGATAAGCAAAGCTATGGTGCGGCACAGAGTCATCCAATGAGAGAATCTTTCAAAGCGATGTGACTTTAACTGTGTTTCTGAAGTTGTTGTGATCAAAGTCGTTACATCAGGTCGTATCTCCACATCTACGTCAGGTTCCACTAGAGTGAAGATGTCGATCTGTGCTGGCTCTGGGTTGGATTGTGTTAAGAATGATGGTCCCGAGAGCCAATTTGTGTGTTGAAGGTGAGAAGCATGGATAGGTCTGGTGGCATGATCTGCAGGATTGTCCTCTGTAGAGATGTAATGCCACTGCTCAGGATGAGAAGACTTACGGATACGAGTCACTCTGTTTGCAACATATGTGTAAAATCTCCTAGTGCTGTTGTGAATGTATCCAAGGACAATTTTACTGTCTGTGTAGAATTTCACAGCATTCATGTTAATGTCTATCTCGTCTCTGACTAGCTCATAAAGCTCCACAGCTAGAACAGCTGCACACAATTCTAGTCGTGGGACGGTATGTGCGGGTCGTGGGGCTAGTTTGGATTTGCCCATAACGAATCCAACGTACTGCTGACCTTCACTGTCGATACACTTTAAGTAGGCAACAGCTCCAATTGCTATTATGGAGGCATCTGAAAAGATGCACAGCTCCTTTCTTTGGACAGAGGACTGTGGGAACGGAACATAGCACCTTGCTATCTGGAGATGTTGGAGATCTTTCAGTGATTCTTTCCACCTACTCCATTCCTCCTTCTTTTCTGAAGGAAGTGGTTCATCCCATTCATTCTGCTCAGCTGAAAGTTCACGAAGGAGAGCTTTTCCCTGCATTGCTATAGGGGCCACAAATCCTAAAGGGTCATACAAACTGTTTACTGTGGCCAAAACACCTCTCTTAGTGTATGGTCTTTCCTCTTGAGACACTTTGAATGTGAAACTGTCTGTTTCCAGGTTCCACAGGACCCCCAAGCTGCGCTGTAAGGGGAGATCATCTGACCTGAGGTCCAACTCCTTCAGATCCTTGGCCCTCTCATCAGCTGGAAAAGCTTCCATAACCTTGTGACTGTTAGATGCTATCTTGTGCAGTTTCAGGTTGGAGTCAGCTAGCATCTTCTGTGATCTTGTTAGGATGTCAATCGCTTCTTCAGGGGTTGGAGCAGATGCAAGTCCATCATCAACATAAAAATGTCTTACGACAAACTGCTTGGCATCAGCGCCATACTCTCTCTCACCCTCTGCTGCAGCACGCCTCATGCAATAAATAGCCACAGCTGGTGAGGGGCTATTTCCAAACACGTGGACCCTCATTCTGTAGTCCCTCACCTTTTTGCTGAGATCGTTGTCTTCATACCAAAGGAACCTGAGGTAGTCTCTGTGGTCTTCGTGTACAACAAAACAATAAAACATTTGCTGTATATCAGCTGTGAATGCAATAGGTTCTTTTCTGAAACGTAAAAGGACCCCCAAGAGGCTGTTGTTCAAATCAGGGCCACTAAGCAGCACTTTATTTAAGGACACTCCTTCATATTCAGCACTTGAATCAAATACCACTCTTAGCTGGTCAGGTTTCTGAGGGTGATATACGCCGAATGACGGTAAGTACCAGTGTTCTTTATGTTTCTTCAGTGGAGGAGCAGGCTCTGAATGCTCGTTTTCTAACATTTTCTGCATGAAGTCAATGTACTGTTTCTTCATGTCAGGTTTTCTGTCCAGTGTTTTCCTGAGAGAATAAAGACGCGTCAATGCTTGTTCTCTGTTATTTGGAAGGCACTGTCTGGTGGAGCGGAATGGTAATGGCGCCACCCAGCTGTTTGCTTCATTTTGATAGACTTCTCTGTCCATCAAGTCAAGAAAAACCTGATCATCCACCGAAAGCGCTAATTTTTCATCTTCCCTGGTTCTTTCAAAAACAGCAGATCCCAACATGTCTATACTACCACTAAGGCACTCTTCCTGTGTACAAGAGGCTGAAGAACAGCCGAGATGTGATGACTGACTGAGAGTCTCCTTCACTAAGATTTTGTTTGGGCATGGGCTAAGAAGAGATGTGCGGCCGTTACTGAGCACATATGTTTTCAGGACATTAACACTTGATGGCTTGTGAGTTGTTCCTAGGCAGATGTCACCCACGATGACCCATCCCAGGTCTAGCCTTTGCGCATAAGGAGCACTGTGGGGTCCGTTAATTTGCTCTCTCACCTTGTGCACCCGCAGGATATCTCTTCCCAAGAGTATGAGGATGGGAGCGTCTGGATCCACAGTAGGAATCCTCTCAGCAACTCGCTGTAGGTGTGGGTGACAACGTGCCACCTCAGGAGATGGGATCTCTGTGCGGTTATCGGGAATCATGTCACATTCAATCAAACTTGGTAGTGGTAGTTGTATTTTGCCATCTATGGATTCGATCATCAAGTTTGTAGCTCTTCTGCCCATTGCTTTGGTTACCCCTGAGCAAGTTTTCAGTGTGTATGGGTCTGATGTGGTTGTAATGTTAAACAGATGAAAGAATTCTGATTTAGCGAGTGACTTATTACTTTGTTCGTCTAACACTGCATACATTTTCTTTGCTTCCTCTCTTCTTCCAGCAGGATACACTATCACTGGACTGATTTTGGAGCAGGAATGTTGACCATCTGAATTGCCGCATATCTCTGTGCATTTGGATGTCACTGGTGTCAAAGCGTTTCCTCTCACCTCCCCGCCATCATCTTTGTCGGCTTCTTGGCTCTCTGTTGTAGTGGGAGGAGGACTTATATTTGGATCCTGTGGCAACCCATTTCTCTTGCAAGCTGTAAGGTAATTTCTCCACAATGGGATTTACTCCACGAGCTGTATCCAAATATGACAAGCCAGGTAAATATCCTCCCTCTTTTGCACACTCTATCTCCTGAAGAATGTCACCTAACTCCCTTAGCCTGACATTATCTTTGTTGGTGAGTTTAGGGAAATCTTCAACCTTTTTTAGCAGAGCATGCTCTACTGCTTCTGATGACCCATAACATTCCTCTAGTCTTTGCCAGACTAAGTTGAGTGCTGCTGTTGGGTTGAACACATGCACAGAGCGAATCCTCTTTGCCTGCTCTGCAGATTCCTCACCAAGCCATCTTGTTATCAAATCCAATTCTTCCCTTGATGAGAGGTTGAGATCTTGGATGGCACTTTGGAATGATGCCTTCCATGCCCAGTAATTCTCAGGGTGGTCGTCAAATTTCAGAAGACCTGCACTCAACATTTCCCTCCGAATAAGGTATTTTGTTACGTCTTGCACACCTTGAGTCTCGGATAAAGGCTTCTTTTGAAGATGAAATGACTCTCTTGCAGGTTCCGGGTAGTAAAGTTTATTGTCAACTTCCTCTTTTTGTTGTGGTTGTTTGACATTAGCTTTTCTGCTATTAACAACTCTGTTTTTCTCATGATGATGAGAATCTGCGTCCTTCATGGCCATTTCACACTGCGCACGCGCCACCTTGTGGCAGGCTAGTGGATCAACCTTTAATGGAAATTCCCCAGAGTGTGCTCCTGAGTTTTGCCTGACATATTCAGAGGTGCGTTGAGCTGAACTGATAGGTAACTCTAATAACTCTGGACTAAGTTCACTCTTGATAGACTTATCATCTTCTTCATATGCAGCTGCTTCAGCTGTTGCAGCAGCAACAGCCTTCTGACTTTTTAATATATGGAGATTCGCTTCAAGGTCAGCTTTTTGCTTTATGATTCTTGCTTCTTCTTCTGCAAAGAAAAGTTCAGCACGGGCAGCCTCTGCCTTAGCCCAAGCTTTTATCGCTGAGGAACTAGCTGTGGAAGCTCTACTTGACTGTCTTGAAGTTCGTGACTGTACTGACTTTGCACATGCATCAGCACTTTGAGTAGCTTCTTGCTGTTTTTCCACACTACCATTCTGAGAAGATGGCTGGTACTTTTTGCCTGACCGTAGACTCATTGTTGCTGCACATTACCTTGTTCAATTGTGCCCGCCGTGCGCTTGTCCTTTTACTATACTGTCCTTGCAATGAGTTGCTTCTTCAAAGCTCGACAGTTAGCTAACAGTGTAAAATTCTCCTTAAGAAAACACAAGGCATAACTTTTCTTGGGTTCCACGAAGACTTTACTTTTCTTATTATACTGTAAAACTGTAACAAAGAGCAAAAGACAAAACAGAAATAAGATCAAACCAATACAGATACCTAAAGTACACAACTTATAGCAACAGAAATGCTGAGTCATAGCTAATAGCTATGCTAACTATCAATTTAGTCATTTGACATGAGAAAACTCCAATAACCCAAAGATATGCCAAGTACAATTACTTTTAACATTTTTTAGTAATATGTACAGTACTTACGGACAAATAGTATCCAAGGCAACAATGTAAAAAGAAAGAAATGCAGCAGGAGAAAACAGCACTGGCGCTCTGCTCTGCAACTAAATTGTTATGGAAATTTACTAAACTAAAGCTACTGCTGCTTGATAGCCAAAAGGGGGCACTGTTGCGCACACAATTATGATGAAAAACCAAACTCTTAATTTACTTTAGAGAGGTCAAAACAATAATGATATGAAAATATGTACTGTAGTGTACTGTGTACACAACGTTTTGCTGTCTATTTTTTAAATCTGAAATTCAGATAATTTGAGCAGTCTTGAGAAACCTGCGGCGTGACATGATCCACGAAGATGCTGAGGGAGATAGACTGCAGTTTTGCTGAGAATACTCAATTGGATAAAATATTTACTTGTTAGGTCTATGTACAAAAGACCTGTAGAGTGAAATGTTCAATAGTAACAAAGTTTATTAAAGTCAGATACCAATTCTAACATTACACAATGAAATTGCTTTTTTTAACTCTTGAAATATAAACAACTTCTTACTTCCGCTCAATTTCATTTCGCTTCTGTACTCAGTCTGAGACAGCGTAATAGCTTTCCGTTTTCCTCCGGCCTGAAAACAGCCGGCCAATCAACGAACAGAGGGCGGGCTGAGAGCCGTGACGTAGACACTGATTGTACCGTGGATGCGTAGATTTACTTCACATAATCTGCAAAAGTCGTTCACACAGCCATGTTCACTCCAGTATTTCGCTCGATGGTTTTGTTTTCGCATCATACTACATGTGTTTACAGTGGAAGTTAGATGCAGCTGAGCATGCGCATAACACACGCCATAACCAAACGTTATGTGATTGGCTTACGGGAACCAATGATTTTAAACTTCAGACAAGCGCCTCCCCGCGAGAAAGAAAACTCTTTTCAATTATGCCATGCCAGACTCTGTCTACGAAGCAAAGCGAAGTAGCAGAGTTTGGTATTACCAGGCTATAAACAACTAGCCAATCATTAGAAAAGGAGCTAAAAAACAAGACTAGTTCAACGCTGGTAGTGGTAAAATAACACAGAGAAAGATGTAATGCTCAGACTAACCTGAAGGTGGCACTCAAAGGAAACTGGAATATTGGTATGAGCATTACATCTTTCTCTATGGAGCTACTTTTTCTCTTTTCTGTGATTATTTTGCCACTATAACCACCAAGGACACTGGTGTGTGTTAATGTATCCTTTAAAGTGATGAAGCAAGCACTCACACGTGGATAAAGATGAAACTATATTTTATTTGGCTTGGACCTGTTGATTCCTTTCAGTTCTACAACGGCAGAGAAAATCTAGAGCCTTGCATTGCTGAGAGAATTAGAGAACAGAAATGAATGGCTCTAACTTTCACAAAGCTGTTGTATGTAAAATGTAAGTTCTTTGAGAAAATCTCTAGTGTTTAGTACAAGGTGCATTTTCATTTAAAGGCACAGTATGTAAGTTTCGCTACTAGAGGTCGCATATTCAAAACAATAACAAAGGCGTAGCTTGATGGCGCTGTGAAGGAGCATGAGAAAAGTATATAATTCCCTCAACAATGGATCTGGAGGCCATGCCTTTACATCGCGTGCCACGACATAAGGATGATGTTATACCTCTGAAAAATGATCTCATGGCCACGACTTATAATCATGTTACCTTGAGTTAATATGTCATGGCCACGACAAAACTAGGTGAACCGAACATGTCCCCTCCCCGTCACCTTAGTTTTCAGACTTTTTAACTTTTTAAAAACTCCAGTACAAACGTTACTGCCTCTCGTCAACGGCTCGTCACAGTTGCTAGGCGACAGAACAGTCCTCCGTTGGTCCCATTTAACAACACTCGGTTCAACGATCGCGACCTTGGAAGGATGCAGCCTCTGGACTGGGACACAGCTCATGTGTTCACTGCTGTTTGGAACTGATCTCCGGTAAAGCACCATCACGGGACTCTTTCTGGTGACTGGATGTTGAGATGTGGGCGTGGCTCTCGAGTGTATGCAGATGAGTGTGAGCTTGCAGGGGCGGAGTTTAAGAGCACTAAATGATTGGAGAAGGCCTGCATACATCAGCAGAAAGAGGTCTAACCTTAGCCTGTGCTCTAGTCATGTCGGAAAGATCTTATTTACAAGCTGAACGCACATGAGCACCACCAAGTCTTAAATATGAGTGGGAAGCTCAGGATTTTCTTCAAACCCTGAGTTAACAAGTTGGGCCAGTGAGAAACGTAGCAGATTTAGCAGGGACATTGTCAGGCTTTTTTATTTACAACAAAATCAGATAATTGTCTGCACAAAATATAATAGAATTGTAAAAAAAAAAAAAACATAATATGTAACAATAAAGTAATTGAAAACATAAAAAAGCGAAACACACCAGATGCACTATGCTTATTAGACTGAATGCACATGACGTCGACAACATGACTTCCCAACTCATAAACATGAAAGTAGGAGGGGAAAAAAAGGGGGGGAAACCATGAACTTAAGAGTACTTGAACACACCAGGACACTGGAATATCCAGTAACATTTTGATTAAACTCAGTCAAAACAAATAAAAAAATTAAACACATGTATGAATTGTTCACAATAAGATTTTTAATATGCATTTCGAAAATCGGCAGGAAAAAGTAAATTCACCCTGTCTGTTTTATAAATAGATTAGCCATGCTTTTATTATCTATTTTCCGCCTCTACTTCCGGTTGTAAAAGGGGGCGGAGTTTGTCGTCATTGACGTGTAGGCTACTGGCTCTGTTAGAGATGCGCGAGCAGCAGGAGCTACAGCTGATCATCCGAGGAACACTAGTTCATCATCTACTGCCTTTAACACACACACACACACACACACAGAGCTGATCATCCGAGGAACACTAGTTCATCATCTACTGCCTTTAACACACACACACACACACACACACACACACACACACACAGAGCTGATCATCCGAGGAACACTAGTTCATCATCTACTGCCTTTAACACACACACACACACACACACACACACACACACACACACAGAGCTGATCATCCGAGGAACACTAGTTCATCATCTACTGCCTTTAACACACACACACACACACACACACACACGCACACAGCTGATCATCCGAGGAACACTGACTAGGTGAGTTCATCATCTACTGCCTTTACACACACACACACACACACACACACACACACACACACACACGCACACAGCTGATCATCCGAGGAACACTGACTAGGTGAGTTCATCATCTACTGCCTTTAACACACACACACACACACACACACACACACACACACACACACACACACACACACACATATGCTGTTGAAAGTTTTGGCTTTATTCTGTTAATGATGCGAGAAGGTTCATCATACTGTACTAATAACTGCACGATGACGATTATATATGTGCTCGCTTGCTGACTCGTGACGTAAGAGTCCATACGCGCTGAATGTGTGTGTGTGTGTGTGTGTGTGTGTGTGTGTGTGTGTGTGTGTGTGTGACTGATGCTGGGAGTCGTGATGTTGATCTAATGCTGGAATCGCTGCGACAGAAAAGCAGATCAGATAATCATACTCGAATAATTAATAATGTAGCTGAACTGTTGAAGGTTAAATGAAGTCTTCTGAACGACAGAAACAGTAAGATATTTACAAGATTTATTTATTGCAACAGCATTTTATATTATTAATTTTTATATTCATATATTTTTATATATTTCCATATTAATCTGCATTAACACGTCTGTCATTCAGTTTCATAATTGAAATGCAGATGTCACTCCTAAAACTGCAGCATATGTGGATGTTCCTCTTAAAAGCACAAAAACAAAATGCTTATTAAACAAATAGCACTTTTGTGTGTGTTTATAAGTACACAGAGCGCTCTCTTTATTGTCATATAAACATAACTATGCACTGGGTGGTTTGTCCAGTATGCTGTTATCATCCCAGTCTGGACTCTGCTGTGGTTTGAGGAGTTCGTCTCCTGTAGATCCGGCTCTGGCGCTTCACAGTCTCTGATGTGAACGATGCGTAACGCCTCAGGTGTTTCTTTCCTCTGTGTTCAGGTGTTCGATTTGTTGTCATGTCAATAAACTGCGCTCTAGTTAACCGCGATCCAAGAAGATAATATATATTTTATTTATTTTTCTTATGTAAAGACTGTCTAGTAAAGTTCACAGACTGTGCTTAAAAAGTGCAATCCACGTTTACATGTCATATGTTTATTACAGTGACTTTGAATTACACTGAGTGTGTTAAAGCCACAGATTTGTTTTTATATTTCTGCAATCTGCACTTTAGTTTGTGTCATTTGTTACTGACTTTCATATTAATGTTTACACCAGGCTTATTTGTCAGTGCTTTATGTTGTCGTGATACTTATTACATGTTTACGAGGTTGGAACTTCAACAAATCAGTGAAAATACTGCTGTGACTGAAGTAGTTACATTCATGCATCACATAATTTCATCATAACATGTAGGCCTGGCCAACAGGAGAGAACAGTTTATCCAGTCAACATCTGCACACACTTCTGAGTGCCACGCCCACATCTCATTATCCAATCAACATCTGCACACACTTCTGAGTGCCACGCCCACATCTCATTATCCAATCAACATCTGCACACACTTCTGAGTGCCACGCCCACATCTCATTATCCAATCAACATCTGCACACACTTCTGAGTGCCACGCCCACATCTCATTATCCAATCAACATCTGCACACACTTCTGAGTGCCACGCCCACATCTCATTATCCAATCAACATCTGCACACACTTCTGAGTGCCACGCCCACATCTCATCATCCAATCAACATCTGCACACACTTCTGAGTGCCACGCCCACATCTCATTATCCAATCAACATCTGCACACACTTCTGAGTGCCACGCCCACATCTCATTATCCAATCAACATCTGCACACACTTCTGAGTGCCACGCCCACATCTCATTATCCAATCAACATCTGCACACACTTCTGAGTGCCACGCCCACATCTCATTATCCAATCAACATCTGCACACACTTCTGAGTGCCACGCCCACATCTCATCATCCAATCAACATCTGCACACACTTCTGAGTGCCACGCCCACATCTCATTATCCAATCAACATCTGCACACACTTCTGAGTGCCACGCCCACATCTCATTATCCAATCAACATCTGCACACACTTCTGAGTGCCACGCCCACATCTCATTATCCAATCAACATCTGCACACACTTCTGAGTGCCACGCCCACATCTCATCATCCAATCAACATCTGCACACACTTCTGAGTGCCACGCCCACATCTCATTATCCAATCAACATCTGCACACACTTCTGAGTGCCACGCCCACATCTCATTATCCAATCAACATCTGCACACACTTCTGAGTGCCACGCCCACATCTCATCATCCAATCAACATCTGCACACACTTCTGAGTGCCACGCCCACATCTCATTATCCAATCAACATCTGCACACACTTCTGAGTGCCACGCCCACATCTCATTATCCAGTCAACATCTGCACACACTTCTGAGTGCCTTCTAACACTTCCAATCAACAACCCATGGACAGAACCAAGTCTCATCCTACATTCATTTCTTTTTCCATAATCTTCTACACTGTGATGTTCGTCACAATAAGGAAGAAAAGATCCAACGCTTCCATTTCATCTCAACTTGAAAGATGTCCCAGATCTCTTCAGAGGATTATATGTTTGTTCAGAGCATTTCACCGCAGATTATTAACCAGGCACAATATATTGCAGGGTTCTGGAAAAAACTTGTTGAAAGATGAAGCAATGCCAGGTGTCTCGGATCTGACTGCAGCCACATCGCAAACAGTAAGTCAGGTCAAGTCACCTTTATTTATATAGCGCTTTTTACAAAACTTTACAGAGATAACAGAAAAATGCAACAAAGTTTGGTTCCAGAAGAAAATAGCGTCAAAGTCCAGCTTAAGTAAGTAAGTTGTGATGTATCATTTTGTGGTAAAAAAGTTATTAATTTAGTTAATAAATATATATACTGTATATATAGCTGCTCTGGAGAAAACCCTGATGTCATCGTCCAGCTCAGTTCTCATATAATGGTGTCAATGCAGGAGATCAATATTATTGTTGAATAAATGTTACATTTAATGTCCCCAACTAAGCAAGCCAAAAGCCAATTGCCACAAAGGCGAAAAAGGCGAAAGTGACAGGAACCAAAACTCCATCAGTGACAGAATGGAGAAAAAAATATTGGGAGAAAAGTTCTCCTCTGGCCAATGAACGAACAGTGTGTGATTATGATTCAGGCAGCATTACAGGTCAGAGGTCAGATTGGATTGGAACATTCAGAATATTATCCAGTTCCATCTGGTTGTAGATCGGAGTCACGCCGGTATGGAGACGAGTTTGTTGAGGATCAGTGCCGATGGCTGTCGTGTCGATGAAGCCTTTACAGGGGAGAGTCTAGATGACACAATCTCTGCTGACACTTCAGGGATGTGTTGTGGAAACTAATCAATAATAATTTGGCTGTAAATGACAGGTATATATTTATGGTTTATGTTGCATTCAATAGTGAGGGGCACTGATCATTTTCCTGTGTGTTAGCCAGTCATAACCATGGCGATCTGCAGTATTGTGTTATATCTGCCCTTCTGCACTGGGAGCCTATTTAGATGTTCAGGGAGAGGACTGGAATGAGCAGAGAGAGTTGAATAATTCATTTCCCTGTGCATGATGAGTACAGCTGCTGACCTTGAAAGCAAGGAAGGCCTGGTGTTGATGATGTAGGCAGCAGTGCGTGATGGGAAGCAGTGGCCACACAGCAGCAGAATACAGCTGTCAGGCCTGTAGTTGAGTGGCTTTATTAGAGTGACAAACGCATTAAGCTGAAAGGTTTAGATCCCGTCTCTCTGTTCTACCGCAACTCTTCCCAGCAGTTTTAGATCCCGTCTCTCTGTTCTACCGCAACTCTTCCCAGCAGTTTTAGATCCCGTCTCTCTGTTCTACCGCAACTCTTCCCAGCAGTTTTAGATCCAACTCTTCCCAGCAGTTTTAGATCCCGTCTCTCTGTTCTACCGCAACTCTTCCCAGCAGTTTTAGATCCTCTCTCTCTGTTCTACCGCAACTCTTCCCAACAGTTTTAGATCCAACTCTTCCCAGCAGTTTTAGATCCCGTCTCTGTTCTACCGCAACTCTTCCCAACAGTTTTAGATCCAACTCTTCCCAGCAGTTTTAGATCCCATCTCTCTGTTCTACCGCAACTCTTCCCAGCAGTTTTAGATCCCGTCTCTCTGTTCTACCGCAACTCTTCCCAGCAGTTTTAGATCCCGTCTCTCTGTTCTACCGAAACTCTTCCCAGCAGTTTTAGATCCCGTCTCTCTGTTCTACCGCAACTCTTCCCAGCAGTTTTAGATCCCGTCTCTCTGTTCTACCGCAACTCTTCCCAGCAGTTTTAGATCCTGTCTCTGTTCTACCGCAACTCTTCCCAACAGTTTTAGATCCCGTCTCTCTGTTCTACCGCAACTCTTCCCAGCAGTTTTAGATCCAACTCTTCCCAGCAGTTTTAGATCCAGTCTCTGTTCTACCGCAACTCTTCCCAGCAGTTTTAGATCCAGTCTCTCTGTTCTACCGCAACTCTTCCCAGCAGTTTTAGATCCCGTCTCTCTGTTCTACCGCAACTCTTCCCAGCAGTTTTAGATCCCGTCTCTGTTCTACCGCAACTCTTCCCAACAGTTTTAGATCCCGTCTCTCTGTTCTACCGAAACTCTTCCCAGCAGTTTTAGATCCCGTCTCTCTGTTCTACCGCAACTCTTCCCAGCAGTTTTAGATCCCGTCTCTCTGTTCTACCGCAACTCTTCCCAGCAGTTTTAGATCCCGTCTCTGTTCTACCGCAACTCTTCCCAACAGTTTTAGATCCCGTCTCTCTGTTCTACCGCAACTCTTCCCAGCAGTTTTAGATCCAACTCTTCCCAGCAGTTTTAGATCCCGTCTCTCTGTTCTACCGCAACTCTTCCCAGCAGTTTTAGATCCTCTCTCTCTGTTCTACCGCAACTCTTCCCAGCAGTTTTAGATCCTCTCTCTCTGTTCTACCGCAACTCTTCCCAGCAGTTTTAGATCCAACTCTTCCCAGCAGTTTTAGATCCAGTCTCTGTTCTACCGCAACTCTTCCCAGCAGTTTTAGATCCCGTCTCTCTGTTCTACCGCAACTCTTCCCAGCAGTTTTAGATCCCGTCTCTGTTCTACCGCAACTCTTCCCAACAGTTTTAGATCCCGTCTCTCTGTTCTACCGAAACTCTTCCCAGCAGTTTTAGATCCCGTCTCTCTGTTCTACCGCAACTCTTCCCAGCAGTTTTAGATCCCGTCTCTCTGTTCTACCGCAACTCTTCCCAGCAGTTTTAGATCCCGTCTCTGTTCTACCGCAACTCTTCCCAGCAGTTTTAGATCCTCTCTCTGTTCTACCGCAACTCTTCCCAGCAGTTTTAGATCCAGTCTCTGTTCTACCGCAACTCTTCCCAGCAGTTTTAGATCCTCTCTCTCTGTTCTACCGCAACTCTTCTCAGCAGTTTTAGATCCCGTCTCTCTGTTCTACCGCAACTCTTCCCAGCAGTTTTAGATCCAGTCTCTCTGTTCTACCGCAACTCTTCCCAGCAGTTTTAGATCCCGTCTCTCTGTTCTACCGCAACTCTTCCCAACAGTTTTAGATCCCGTCTCTCTGTTCTACCGCAACTGTTTTCAGCAGTTTTAGATCCAGTCTCTCTGTTCTACCGCAACTCTTCCCAGCAGTTTTAGATCCCGTCTCTCTGTTCTACCGCAACTCTTCCCAACAGGTTTAGATCCAACTCTTCCCAGCAGTTTTAGATCCAGTCTCTCTGTTCTACCGCAACTGTTTTCAGCAGTTTTAGATCCCGTCTCTCTGTTCTACCGCAACTGTTTTCAGCAGTTTTAGATCCCGTCTCTCTGTTCTACCGCAACTCTTCCCAGCAGTTTTAGATCCTGTCTCTGTTCTACCGCAACTCTTCCCAACAGTTTTAGATCCCGTCTCTCTGTTCTACCGCAACTCTTCCCAGCAGTTTTAGATCCCGTCTCTCTGTTCTACCGCAACTCTTCCCAACAGTTTTAGATCCCGTCTCTCTGTTCTACCACAACTCTTCCCAACAGTTTTAGATCCCGTCTCTCTGTTCTACCGCAACTCTTCCCAACAGTTTTAGATCCCGTCTCTCTGTTCTACCGCAACTCTTCCCAACAGTTTTAGATCCCGTCTCTCTGTTCTACCGCAACTCTTCCCAGCAGTTTTAGATCCCGTCTCTCTGTTCTACCGCAACTCTTCCCAGCAGTTTTAGATCCCGTCTCTCTGTTCTACCGCAACTCTTCCCAGCAGTTTTAGATCCCGTCTCTCTGTTCTACCGCAACTCTTCCCAACAGTTTTAGATCCCGTCTCTCTGTTCTACCGCAACTCTTCCCAACAGTTTTAGATCCCGTCTCTCTGTTCTACCGCAACTCTTCCCAACAGTTTTAGATCCCGTCTCTCTGTTCTACCGCAACTCTTCCCAACAGTTTTAGATCCCGTCTCTCTGTTCTACCGCAACTCTTCCCAGCAGTTTTAGATCCCGTCTCTCTGTTCTACCGCAACTCTTCCCAGCAGTTTTAGATCCCGTCTCTCTGTTCTACCGCAACTCTTCCCAACAGTTTTAGATCCCGTCTCTCTGTTCTACCGCAACTCTTCCCAACAGTTTTAGATCCCGTCTCTCTGTTCTACCGCAACTCTTCCCAACAGTTTTAGATCCCGTCTCTCTGTTCTACCGCAACTCTTCCCAACAGTTTTAGATCCCGTCTCTCTGTTCTACCGCAACTCTTCCCAACAGTTTTAGATCCCGTCTCTCTGTTCTACCGCAACTCTTCCCAACAGGTTTAGATCCCGTCTCTCTGTTCTACCGCTACTGTTTTCAGCAGTTTTAGATCCCGTCTCTGTTCTACCGCAACTCTTCCCAACAGTTTTAGATCCCGTCTCTCTGTTCTACCGCAACTCTTCCCAGCAGTTTTAGATCCCGTCTCTCTGTTCTACCGCAACTGTTTTCAGCAGTTTTAGATCCCGTCTCTGTTCTACCGCAACTCTTCCCAGCAGTTTTAGATCCCGTCTCTCTGTTCTACCGCAACTCTTCCCAGCAGTTTTAGATCCCGTCTCTCTGTTCTACCGCAACTCTTCCCAGCAGTTTTAGATCCCGTCTCTGTTCTACCGCAACTCTTCCCAGCAGTTTTAGATCCCGTCTCTGTTCTACCGCAACTCTTCCCAGCAGTTTTAGATCCCGTCTCTCTGTTCTACCGCAACTCTTCCCAACAGTTTTAGATCCCGTCTCTCTGTTCTACCGCTACTCTTCCCAACAGTTTTAGATCCCGTCTCTCTGTTCTACCGCAACAATCTCTCTTCTAGCACAACTGTTTTCAGCAGTTTTAGACTGGTTTAACAGTTTTCAGCAGTTTTGTGTTCAGATGCTGCACTCGCCACTCAGGTATATAAGCTGCTTTAGTTCATTAAGACTTGACAGATGAACTTGTGCCTTAATTTGACTCATGTTGTGTAAACTGTGACAAGGCGTTCCAGCGATATGGAAGTCACCATCTTTGATATTTAATGTAATGACTGTCCCTGTGGTTACAGATAATATTCACTGCTACTGCAAGAACAGAAACTGGGATTGGCTCGGGTTATTTGTTCATACTGTAGTGGATTGAATACTCTGAATGTAAGAGTGTGTGCCCATAACATTGTTGCATGTGGTGCTTGTGTCTGTGCAAATGGATTAAGATGTAAGATGTAAAGTGCACTCAGACTCGGCACCTGGTCATCTGAAGTTGGGAGACGGGTCGGGCCGAAAGGAAGCTACTCTCTAAATAGAGTCTGAGGATTTGGCATTATGTGGTTTTAAACATTTAATGCCTCAGTATATATAACTAATATAACAACATATGGATAGATAATCTGCAATTGTGTGTTTTTAATTTATGTTTAAAGAGAAGGTTTGGTAGGGTTTTTCTTAGTGTTGTCTTAAGTTGGTCCTGAAATTTAAAAAATGTGCTGCTTTGAGCGCTGTTGAGCGGAATCATAAACACCTCTGATTGGCCATTGTGTTCACGCGCTCATCAGATATATCTTAACATTTTTGACAACACTAGTTTTTCTTAATGTTTAGAATCTCTTTAATTTCTTGGATATTGATTGATAACAAAGGTCTTAGGAAACACGTCTGGTTGGTGTCTGGTGGACATGAACCTAAACCAGCCGTATTATACTGGCTTCTTCAGTACCAGCTAATCAAACAGTTATTCAGGGAATCCACGGATGAGTTGATTGTGAAAACGTGTATCTAATCTGCAGTATTTCTCTGTGTGTCTTGTGTCTCAGGTAGTGGTGATGGCTACAGATAGAGGGATAGTGGAAGACTGGCTCTCAGAGTTCAAGGTGAGTCAAGTAGCATCCAGTATTAAGGCCTGATGGTGTGTGTGTGTGTGTGTGTGTGTGTGTGTGTGTGTGTGTGTTTCCAGATAAACAGACTGCTGGTTCAGGAAGGATGCTGTGCCTTATTATCTCAATACTTGAACACACACACACAGATGAGAATAGTACCATTAATTCAGGGGAATGCTGTAATGTTGGGGTTCTCAACATATTAATCAACATATTAATCATATTAATCAAATCTATTGTGATGGTCCTCCTTGCATAATCCCCCAAACATAACACATAAAGACCCGTAGAAACTGTGATCCTAAAATCTAAATTGTGAATTACCATGATGGTAAAAGCCAGTGAATATGCAATTTTCAGACTGTCAGACCCTTAAATATTGCTATTTTTTATAGTTTCTCAAGTAGATGATGGTCAAGGCACCAGAAAAGTAGACGCTCTTGGATCTTATAGAAAAGATTAAAAGTATTAAAAGTATTTTATTCCATTGTTCCGAGCTCTTTATTTAAGCGCATAGAAGCTTGGGGCTAATACAGATTATTTAATAGCTACTAAACACCATTTGTGTTGGTTTATGGCTGAATATGTGTGTGTGCTCTGATAGGCCCTGTCGGAAGCGCAGCTGTCTGGTTATGCTGGGATCCTCCCCCAGAAGGATACGCTGGTACCTGCCCTCTACAGAGTCATTCAGGACCCAGACACTGAGGTGAGGAGAGAGAGATCACACACACACACACACACCTTCTCCTCGTCTCCTCAGACTCATCTGTGTGTTCACAGCTGCTGGAGCCTGTGTGCCACCAACTCTTCGAGCTGTACCGCAGTTCAGAGGAGCGTCTGCGGCGCTTTACACTGCAGTTCCTCCCCGAGCTGCTCTGGGTTTACCTGCGCAGACGCAGACACAGCAGCAGCTGCATAGAGGCTCTTCTGCTGGGCATATACAACCTGGTGAGTGTGTGTGTGTGTGTGTCAGCGCTAGCAGCTGTCCTCTGGAGTGATCAGTGTAGCCGTGGTCCTGTGACAGAGTCCAGGCCAGTTATAAACATGCCAGTCTTCATCCAATGCCTTCTAATACTTGTGTACTTAGTTCCAAGTGCTGAACAAAACGCATAACACAGAGAACAGTAGACAAAACAGTTCAGAGTTCATAACATGCCTAAGACTTTTGCACAGTACTGTATATATTTAAGAAATATTTGCATGTATATACTGTGTGTATATATATATATAGTTATATTATATATAATTTATATTATATATAAATAACAAATTTTTCTTAAATATATATATATATATATATATATATATATATATATATATATATATATATATATATATATATATATATATATGCATGTGTGTGTATTTATATATATATATGCATGTGTGTGTATTTATATATAGAAAATAATTATACACCGTACACACACATATATTATGTAAACACAAACTTTTATTTTGGATGCAATTAATCGTTTCACAGCTCTATTTCAGTCCTAACCCTAACCCTAACCCTAACCCTGGCAGGATGAGAACTGAAAAGTAATATAGTAATAAAATTGTCTTAAGAACTCACATCAGATCCTTAGATCCTTCAGTGTCTTTGAATAAAAGCACATCACAAATGCATAACATGTACTGTAATATACCCTCAGTGTCACACATTGTTTATATTGTATGTTTTACAGGAAATTGTGGATAAAGACGGAAACAGCAAGCTGTTATCTTTCATGATCCCGTCCCTGTCCAAACCATCCATATATCATGAGGTAAACAACATGCATAATATGCGTACAGCCTTCTGTTTTACTAAACTTCTAAACTGAATTAATTTCCCACCTTAAGCAACACAATAACACCCAAAACATTAGTTCTGCAGAATGAAAGTTTCACGTCATTCCACAACCTTTTTTCAACTTACTTTTTTGTAATTAATGTTTTTATTTTTTAGACATCCAAGTTAACACTTTGAACCTATGAACATCACAAACACACACAACATCCTCACGCCCCTGTTCCCCTTCCCCCTAGATCACCCTGAAATTAGTAAATATAGAAAAGTTTTGATTTTTTTGTATCAATTTTAGTACCAACACCTTTTCCTTCCTGTCCAGAAAAAAAGAGCGTACACCATTGTTTCAGGGTTTGCATGTTCTAAGCATTTTTACACATTTTGTTATTTTTACCACTATGTGGTTCTGTTTCTAAACTTCTTGGGGACCTTTTAAGGCATAGATGTCTCCCAGTTCAACACACTAAGAAGCTGATGGTTTGAACCAGGTGTTTTAATTAGTGTGACATCTAAAACATGATGCTAGGTGCGTCCCGTAGGACTGTAGTTGAGACTGTGTCCCAATGTTAGGACTAACCCTACTGTTCATCCTAAACTGAATGTGAGATTAGAATAAGTGTCCCCCAAAGCATATTATGTTGAAAAGAGTATGCCAAGTCCCCGGATGGTCTACTATTTAAGTGTGGATCCATGCTCACTATAACAGCTAATATTGCCCACAACCCATTGCACTATGGAGGAGGATTCAGTTCAGAACTACAAACACGAATAAAAATGTTTAAAAAACTACAAATCTGGTGGATGTGCACGACATAAATAAATAGATCCAGATGTGGGGGCAGTCGTGGCCTAAAGGTTGCGGGTTCGATCCTCAATCCCGGCAGGAACATGTAGGAATGAACAGTGCTTTCTGCCACTCTCAATACCCACTCCTGAGGTGTTCTTGAGCAAGACACCTAACCCCAAATTGCTTCATGTCACTTCACCTTAAATCTATGACTGGGTTTGGACAGTACTTGCTCTTTAGGCAAGATGTTGAATGATGCAGTCTGAAGCTGGTATTGCGTCATACATGATATGAATTGCATCATGTTATTCCTAGAAGTCATAGATGATGCAGTCATAACAAAGCTTACATCACTCTGCTGAACATATAGCCCCATATCAGCTCTAGAAATAATACAACAGGGGTGCAAAACTCAGTTCCTGGAGGGCCACAGCCCTGTGGAGTCTAGCTCCATCTCTGCTCCATCACTAATACCTGTAGTTCTCAAATAAGCTGACTTGGATCAGGTGTGTTTAATAAGGGTTGAAGCTGAACTCTTGTTTTGCACCCGTCATACAGTGTCATGCTTTTACCGTGAGCGATGCTGTCGGGGTTCTGTCACTTCGCTCTGGTTTATTCTTGTTTGGTGACAGAGCTCTGACATTCCTTCGGTCTTGTCATTGTGAGCATGCAGTTCTGTCCGTACAGTCTTTCATCTGCATGGTGAGTTGTTGGTGTGTGTGTGGAGTGTGGTGTTCAGATCCTGGCACTTGAGTCTAGTTTGGTGTCGGGGTTCGGACAGTCATGCGTGTGTTTGTCTTCTGTTGTGAGCGCTCGGGATGAACACTCACTCATTCTCTGTGCTCTCGTTGTGTGAGCGTGTGCTTTCAAGTTTGCTCAAGTCATACACTTTTCTGTCTGTGTGTGTTGTGTGTGTGGTGTGAGCACAGGACTTGTCATGTTTATTTATATGTGCCATGTGCCTGTCTATTGTCTTAACCCCACGCTTCTTGTTATCTGATGACTGCGCACATCACACACCAGAAGTCTGCGCACATCACACACCAGAAGTCTGCGCACATCACACACCAGAAGTCTGCTCTCATCACACACCAGAAGTCTGCGCACATCACACACCAGAAGTCTGCTCACATCACACACCAGAAGTCTGCTCACATCACACACCAGAAGTCTGCTCACATCACACACCAGAAGTCTGCTCACATCACACACCAGAAGTCTGCTCACATCACACACCAGAAGTCTGCTCACATCACACACCAGAAGTCTGCTCACATCACACACCAGAAGTCTGCTCACATCACACACCAGAAGTCTGCTCACATCACACGCCAGAAGTCTGCTCACATCACACACCAGAAGTCTACTCACATCACACACCAGAAGTCTGCTCACATCACACGCCAGAAATCTACTCTCATCACACACCAGAAGTCTGCTCACATCACACACCAGAAGTCTGCTCACATCACACACCAGAAGTCTGCTCACATCACACACCAGAAGTCTGCTCACATCACACACCAGAAGTCTACTCACATCACACACCAGAAGTCTGCTCACATCACACACCAGAAATCTACTCTCATCACACACCAGAAGTCTGCTCACATCACACACCAGAAGTCTGCTCACATCACACACCAGAAGTCTGCTCACATCACACACCAGAAGTCTGCTCACATCACACACCAGAAGTCTGCTCACATCACACACCAGAAGTCTGCTCACATCACACGCCAGAAGTCTGCTCACATCACACACCAGAAGTCTGCTCACATCACACACCAGAAGTCTACTCACATCACACACCAGAAGTCTACTCACATCACACACCAGAAGTCTGCTCACATCACACACCAGAAGTCTGCTCACATCACACACCAGAAGTCTGCTCACATCACACACCAGAAGTCTGCTCACATCACACACCAGAAGTCTACTCACATCACACACCAGAAGTCTGCTCACATCACACACCAGAAGTCTGCTCACATCACACACCAGAAGTCTGCTCACATCACACACCAGAAGTCTGCTCACATCACACACCAGAAGTCTGCTCTCATCACACACCAGAAGTCTACTCACATCACACACCAGAAGTCTGCTCTCATCACACACCAGAAGTCTGCTCACATCACACACCAGAAGTCTGCTCACATCACACACCAGAAGTCTGCTCACATCACACACCAGAAGTCTGCTCACATCACACACCAGAAGTCTGCTCACATCACACACCAGAAGTCTACTCACATCACACACCAGAAGTCTGCTCACATCACACACCAGAAGTCTGCTCTCATCACACACCAGAAGTCTGCTCACATCACACACCAGAAGTCTGCTCACATCACACACCAGAAGTCTGCTCACATCACACACCAGAAGTCTACTCACATCACACACCAGAAGTCTGCTCACATCACACACCAGAAGTCTGCTCTCATCACACACCAGAAGTCTACTCACATCACACACCAGAAGTCTGCTCACATCACACACCAGAAGTCTGCTCACATCACACACCAGAAGTCTGCTCACATCACACACCAGAAGTCTGCTCTCATCACACACCAGAAGTCTGCTCACATCACACACCAGAAGTCTGCTCACATCACACGCCAGAAGTCTGCTCACATCACACACCAGAAGTCTGCTCACATCACACACCAGAAGTCTGCTCACATCACACACCAGAAGTCTGCTCACATCACACACCAGAAGTCTGCTCACATCACACACCAGAAGTCTGCTCACATCACACACCAGAAGTCTGCTCACATCACACACCAGAAGTCTGCTCACATCACACACCAGAAGTCTGCTCACATCACACACCAGAAGTCTACTCACATCACACACCAGAAGTCTGCTCACATCACACACCAGAAGTCTGCTCACATCACACACCAGAAGTCTGCTCACATCACACACCAGAAGTCTGCTCACATCACACACCAGAAGTCTACTCACATCACACACCAGAAGTCTGCTCTCATCACACACCAGAAGTCTGCTCACATCACACACCAGAAGTCTGCTCACATCACACACCAGAAGTCTGCTCACATCACACACCAGAAGTCTACTCACATCACACACCAGAAGTCTGCTCACATCACACACCAGAAGTCTGCTCTCATCACACACCAGAAGTCTGCTCACATCACACACCAGAAGTCTACTCACATCACACACCAGAAGTCTGCTCACATCACACACCAGAAGTCTACTCACATCACACACCAGAAGTCTGCTCTCATCACACACCAGAAGTCTGCGCACATCACACACCAGAAGTCTGCTCACATCACACGCCAGAAGTCTACTCACATCACACACCAGAAGTCTACTCACATCACACACCAGAAGTCTGCTCACATCACACACCAGAAGTCTGCTCACATCACACACCAGAAGTCTGCTCACATCACACACCAGAAGTCTGCGCACATCACACACCAGAAGTCTGCGCACATCACACGCCAGAAGTCTACTCACATCACACACCAGAAGTCTGCTCTCATCACACACCAGAAGTCTGCTCACATCACACGCCAGAAGTCTGCTCACATCACACGCCAGAAATCTACTCTCATCACACACCAGAAGTCTGCTCTCATCACACGCCAGAAATCTACTCTCATCACACACCAGAAGTCTGCTCACATCACACGCCAGAAGTCTGCTCACATCACACACCAGAAGTCTGCTCACATCACACGCCAGAAATCTACTCTCATCACACACCAGAAGTCTGCTCACATCACACGCCAGAAGTCTGCTCACATCACACGCCAGAAATCTACTCTCATCACACACCAGAAGTCTGCTCACATCACACGCCAGAAATCTACTCTCATCACACACCAGAAGTCTGCTCACATCACACGCCAGAAATCTACTCTCATCACACACCAGAAGTCTGCTCTCATCACACACCAGAAGTCTGCTCTCATCACACACCAGAAGTCTGCTCACATCACACGCCAGAAATCTACTCACATCACACACCAGAAGTCTGCGCACATCACACACCAGAAGTCTGCTCACATCACACGCCAGAAGTCTGCTCACATCACACGCCAGAAATCTACTCTCATCACACACCAGAAGTCTGCTCTCATCACACACCAGAAGTCTGCTCACATCACACACCAGAAGTCTACTCACATCACACACCAGAAGTCTGCTCACATCACAGACCAGAAGTCTGCTCACATCACACGCCAGAAGTCTGCTCGCATCACACACCAGAAGTCTGCTCACATCACACACCAGAAGTCTGCTCACATCACACGCCAGAAGTCTGCTCACATCACACGCCAGAAGTCTGCTCACATCACACACCAGAAGTCTGCTCACATCACACGCCAGAAGTCTGCTCACATCACACACCAGAAGTCTACTCACATCACACACCAGAAGTCTACTCACATCACACACCAGAAGTCTGCGCACATCACACACCAGAAGTCTGCTCTCATCACACACCAGAAGTCTGCGCACATCACACACCAGAAGTCTGCTCACATCACACACCAGAAGTCTGCTCTCATCACACACCAGAAGTCTGCTCGCATCACACACCAGAAGTCTGCTCACATCACACACCAGAAGTCTGCTCGCATCACACACCAGAAGTCTGCTCACATCACACACCAGAAGTCTGCTCACATCACACACCAGAAGTCTACTCACATCACACACCAGAAGTCTGCTCACATCACACACCAGAAGTCTGCTCACATCACACACCAGAAGTCTGCTCTCATCACACACCAGAAGTCTGCTCACATCACACACCAGAAGTCTACTCTCATCACACACCAGAAGTCTACTCTCATCACACACCAGAAGTCTGCTCACATCACACACCAGAAGTCTACTCTCATCACACACCAGAAGTCTGCTCACATCACACACCAGAAGTCTACTCTCATCACACACCAGAAGTCTGCTCACATCACACACCAGAAGTCTGCTCTCATCACACACCAGAAGTCTGCTCACATCACACACCAGAAGTCTACTCACATCACACACCAGAAGTCTGCTCACATCACACACCAGAAGTCTACTCTCATCACACACCAGAAGTCTGCTCACATCACACACCAGAAGTCTGCTCACATCACACACCAGAAGTCTACTCTCATCACACACCAGAAGTCTGCTCACATCACACACCAGAAGTCTACTCACATCACACACCAGAAGTCTGCTCACATCACACACCAGAAGTCTACTCTCATCACACACCAGAAGTCTGCTCACATCACACACCAGAAGTCTGCTCACATCACACACCAGAAGTCTGCTCACATCACACACCAGAAGTCTGCTCACATCACACACCAGAAGTCTGCGCACATCACACACCAGAAGTCTGCTCACATCACACACCAGAAGTCTGCGCACATCACACACCAGAAGTCTGCTCACATCACACACCAGAAGTCTGCGCACATCACACACCAGAAGTCTGCTCACATCACACACCAGAAGTCTGCTCACATCACACACCAGAAGTCTGCGCACATCACACACCAGAAGTCTGCTCGCATCACACACCAGAAGTCTGCGCACATCACACACCAGAAGTCTGCTCGCATCACACACCAGAAGTCTGCTCGCATCACACACCAGAAGTCTACTCTCATCACACACCAGAAGTCTGCTCACATCACACACCAGAAGTCTACTCACATCACACACCAGAAGTCTGCTCACATCACACACCAGAAGTCTGCTCACATCACACACCAGAAGTCTACTCACATCACACACCAGAAGTCTGCTCACATCACACACCAGAAGTCTGCGCACATCACACACCAGAAGTCTGCTCGCATCACACACCAGAAGTCTGCGCACATCACACACCAGAAGTCTGCTCGCATCACACACCAGAAGTCTGCGCACATCACACACCAGAAGTCTGCTCTCATCACACACCAGAAGTCTGCGCACATCACACACCAGAAGTCTGCTCTCATCACACACCAGAAGTCTGCGCACATCACACACCAGAAGTCTGCTCGCATCACACACCAGAAGTCTGCGCACATCACACACCAGAAGTCTGCTCTCATCACACACCAGAAGTCTGCTCGCATCACACACCAGAAGTCTACTCTCATCACACACCAGAAGTCTGCTCACATCACACACCAGAAGTCTACTCACATCACACACCAGAAGTCTGCTCACATCACACACCAGAAGTCTGCTCACATCACACACCAGAAGTCTGCTCACATCACACACCAGAAGTCTGCTCACATCACACACCAGAAGTCTACTCTCATCACACACCAGAAGTCTGCTCGCATCACACACCAGAAGTCTGCGCACATCACACACCAGAAGTCTGCTCACATCACACACCAGAAGTCTGCGCAGAAGTCTGCTCGCATCACACACCAGAAGTCTGCTCACATCACACACCAGAAGTCTGCTCACATCACACACCAGAAGTCTGCGCAGAAGTCTGCTCGCATCACACACCAGAAGTCTGCGCACATCACACACCAGAAGTCTGCGCAGAAGTCTGCTCGCATCACACACCAGAAGTGTGCTCACATCACACACCAGAAGTCTGCTCACATCACACACCAGAAGTCTGCTCGCATCACACACCAGAAGTCTGCTCACATCACACACCAGAAGTCTGCTCACATCACACACCAGAAGTCTACTCACATCACACACCAGAAGTCTGCGCAGAAGTCTGCTCGCATCACACACCCAAAGTCTGCTCACATCACACACCAGAAGTCTGCGCAGAAGTCTGCTCGCATCACACACCAGAAGTCTGCGCACATCACACACCAGAAGTCTGCTCACATCACACACCAGAAGTCTACTCTCATCACACACCAGAAGTCTGCGCAGAAGTCTGCTCGCATCACACACCAGAAGTCTGCTCACATCACACACCAGAAGTCTGCTCACATCACACACCAGAAGTCTACTCTCATCACACACCAGAAGTCTGCGCAGAAGTCTGCTCGCATCACACACCAGAAGTCTGCTCACATCACACACCAGAAGTCTGCTCACATCACACACCAGAAGTCTACTCTCATCACACACCAGAAGTCTGCTCACATCACACACCAGAAGTCTGCTCTCATCACACACCAGAAGTCTGCGGACATCACACACCAGAAGTCTGCGCACATCACACACCAGAAGTCTGCTCACATCACACACCAGAAGTCTGCGCACATCACACACCAGAAGTCTGCTCTCATCACACACCAGAAGTCTGCTCACATCACACACCAGAAGTCTGCTCTCATCACACACCAGAAGTCTGCTCACATCACACACCAGAAGTCTGCTCACATCACACACCAGAAGTCTGCTCACATCACACACCAGAAGTCTGCGCACATCACACACCAGAAGTCTACTCACATCACACACCAGAAGTCTGCGCACATCACACACCAGAAGTCTGCTCACATCACACACCAGAAGTCTGCTCTCATCACACACCAGAAGTCTGCTCACATCACACACCAGAAGTCTGCTCACATCACACACCAGAAGTCTGCTCACATCACACACCAGAAGTCTGCTCTCATCACACACCAGAAGTCTACTCACATCACACACCAGAAGTCTACTCACATCACACACCAGAAGTCTGCTCACATCACACACCAGAAGTCTGCTCACATCACACACCAGAAGTCTGCTCACATCACACACCAGAAGTCTACTCACATCACACACCAGAAGTCTGCTCACATCACACACCAGAAGTCTACTCTCATCACACACCAGAAGTCTACTCACATCACACACCAGAAGTCTACTCACATCACACACCAGAAGTCTACTCACATCATACACCAGAAGTCTGCTCACATCACACAAAAGCAATTTTTCACACGTTGTTTTTTGTTCACAAATGCCTATTTGTAGACCATGACTTATCGAACCAATTGCATTGTTTTCCACAGAGTTGTAATTATGTGTTTATTAACTATTTAATTGTATTTTATTACTCTTGTTCACAGTGCACCAAGAAAGAACTTAAGAGATTATAAAATAGATTTCCTAAAAGAGTGACTTAATGAAACTCAGCTTTGCCATATCATCCATTAATGATTTATGTTTAATACAATTTATTTGTTTACCGTTAATGATTTAAGTGTAAAGCAGTGTTTCCTTTCCCTGGTCCTGAAGAACCCCAACAGTGCACAGTTTATACATTTCCATTGTCCTGATCAGGTCTTGGAGTTTCTACTAATGATCAGATGACATGAATCAGGTATGTTCGGCTAGAGAGACGTATAACATTAGTAGAGTTGGGGAGCTCCAGGAACAAGGCTGAGAACCACTGGTGTGTGTAGTTTAATGTTGTTAAATGTGCTAACATTCAGGATACGTGGCGTACAGTGTACATTTTAGGACATACTCAGACTTCAGTCATATGATGAAAAAGGTATCATGCCTCAGACTGAAGGGCTTCAGATCTCAGGAAAAACAACGTCAGGTCTCGGGTCTCGTACAATTAGGCATCAGGCGAAACGACCTCAGACATGAAGGCATTGGGCGAAATGGACTCAAGGCCCCCGATATATTCACTGCACATTTCTTTGTTTGTTCTTCGTGTCACAGTTCACCCTAGTCACAATCCCCTTCACTACACCAGCCAGCAGCCATATCACCCTGTAGCCCAAGACTGGTTGCCCACTGAAGCTAAGCAGGGCTGAGCCTGGTTAGTACCTGGATGGGAGACCTCCTGGGAAAACCAGGTTGCTGCTGGAAGAGGTGTTAGTGAGGCCAGTAGGGGGTGCTCACCCTGTGGTCTGTGTGGGTCCTAATTCCCCAGTATAGTGACGGGGACTGTTACGCCCTTATTAGGGAGCAACAATGAAGGAGGAGGAAACGGTTGACGGCGGTTACAATACTCTTTTATTTTCACTTTCTTAATTACAACGACTGTCCCTCAAGTTCTCGCAGTACACCGCAACGCCGATCAACATCTCGGTCCTGGCCAGGGATCGATCTGACAGAATGGAACGCTCAATGAGGACGCCAAACAGGACGCTTTTAATGACAGGCACACCTGTGCACCGGTGCACCCAATCCACCTGATTGCCTCAGCTCCGCAGCACACCTGTAGGAGGAGCAAAACACACCCAAACACGGCAAAGACGACAACACACAGTATACAGCCGTGACACTCCCCCCCTTAAGAAAAGGAAACCAATAAGTTTCCGCCAACAATAAGCATTCATAACCGCATCAACACATCATTTTAGTATAGGCCTATACATACACAATATCAAAACATTCCCCCACGTGGATAGAATAATAAATAGAAAAAAACAAACCTGTTAACTCTTCATCCAAGGCAACAGCTTACAAAGTGTTTTACAATGGTGCCCTAGACAGCGCATCGGCCACTATATTTTCTGAGCCCTTCAAATGCCTAACATCTAAATGAAAGGGCTGAAGAAACAGGCACCAACGCATCAGCCGTTGATTTGGATTCTTAAGAGAATGTAAAAATGTAAGCGGATTATGGTCGCTATAAACTATTACCGCTGAGCTGTTCCCACCTACATACACTTCGAAATGTTGGAGTGCTAAAATTAACGCAAGTGCCTCCTTTTCAATTGTGGAGTAGTTCCTCTGATGACTATTGAACTTACGCGAGAAAAAACAAACCGGCCGCTCAATACCTGCATCATCCTCTTGAATTAACACTGCCCCTGCTCCCTCTTTACTGGCATCTACCTGAATCTTAAAAGTTTTCTCCAGCTGAGGTGCCATAAGGACAGGTGTCGTAGTAAGCAACGATTTCACTGCCTCAAAGGCATTCTGACAAGATTCAGACCAAACAAACAAGGCTTTAGCTTTCAATAGATCCGTTAAAGGGGCAACGACCGTCGAAAAGTTCCTACAGAAACAGCGGTAGAAACCCACTAGACCTAGAAAACTCATTAACTCCTTTTTAGTGACCGGAACAGGATATTCATCTATTGCTCTCACCTTCTCCTTCACTGGACGCACCTGTCCTTGCCCCACTACCTTACCGAGATACGAAACTGTCGCTCCTGCAAACTCGCACTTGGCAAGATTCAACGTAAGATTTGCTTGAGAGAGACGGACCAAAAGTAAACGTAAACGTTTAAGATGTTCTGGCCATGTATCACTTACCACGATCGTATCATCCAGATAAACCGTCACGCCCTTTAGTCCCGCAACAACTCTATTCATCATTCTTTGAAACGTCGCCGGTGCGTTTCGAAGACCGAAGCTCATAACCCGGTAAGAAAATAATCCGTTAGGTGTTATAAATGATGAAACCTCGCGCGCGCGCTCTGTCAGCGGAATCTGCCAATAGCCTTTCAGTAAATCTAATTTTGTCACAAATTTTGCGGCACCGACCTGATCGACACAGTCCTCCATCCTCGGCAGAGGGAAAGAGTCTGGTCTTGTAACAGAATTTAGTTTCCTATAATCTGTACAAAAACGGAACGTACCATCCGATTTTTTAACTAACAGACACGGCGAGGACCAGCTGGAAAATGAAGGCTCGGCTAATCCGTTATCCAGCAAATACTGGACTTCCTTTTCTAACACCTCTCGTTTGTTCAATGGAACCCTGTAAAAACGCTGACGGATAGGAGCAGCCTCGCCCACCTCGATATCATGCTCTACCTGTGTCGTTTGGGTTGGAACATCCGAAAACAGCTCCGGAAACTCAGAAAGCAAACTCATCAATTCTTGACTTTGCGTCGCGTCTAAATGTTTAAGATTGAAAGACAGATTTTTCAACGTTTCAGAATTCTTTAAACGACCCAGTAACACACAGTCATCAGGAGATTCTAATTCGTCCACAGACATACTCATGTCCTGTGAAACACCTGACTGAGGGGAGCTGTCCACTAGCACCACAGGCGCCACTGAGACCGGTCGGTTTCGCTGATAATAAGGCTTAAGGAGATTTACATGACAGACTTGGGATCTCTTTCTTCGGTCTGGCGTCAGAATCGTGTAATTATCCATGGCCCCGCAATGTATTATCTCATACGGCCCAGTATATTTGGCTTGAAACGGGGAATCTACAACAGGCAAAAGCGCAATGACCTGATCTCCTACACTAAACTTCCGATGTTCAGTGTATCGGTCAAACATTTTTTTCATTTTCCCCTGAGTTTTATTTAAACATTTCCCAGCTAACTCCCCAGCTAATGAAAGCCGACGACGAAAACCCAGCACGTACTCTGAAATTTTTTCCGGTGATTCTGAATCAATCCATTGATCACGCAAGACAGCTAATAACCCCCGGACTTTGTGTGCAAAAATCAGCTCGTTTGGGCTAAACCCAATGCTCTGCTGCGTAACCTCCCTGGCTGCTAACATCAACCACGGAAGACCCTCTTCCCAATCCCGCTGCATTTCCAGACAGTAGGCTCTCAATAGTGATTTTAACGTAGAATGAAAACGTTCGAGTGCCCCTTGACTCTGGGCGTGATACGCTGTTGACAAATTGTGTTTAATACCCAGCTCGAAAAGCACCTCCGCAAACAATTTCGAAGTAAAATTACTTCCTTGGTCTGATTGGATAATTTTTGGTAACCCAAAAATAGACACGAACTGAGTGATCGCTTTCACAATAGATTTTGTGTTAATCGAGCGCAATGGGAACGCAGCTGGATAACGCGTAACTTGACACATGACTGTCAACAGGTACTCACTTCCAGCCTTCGAACGAGGAAGAGGACCGACGCAATCAATTATAAGATGTTCGAACGGTTGACATACAGCCGGAATTGGACGCAGAGGAGCCGGTTTTAACGACTGGTTCGGTTTGCCGGTAAGCTGGCACGTATGACAGGTCTTAATAAAACTGGCAACGTCCTTTTTAATACGAGGCCAGTAAAAGTATCGAAGAATTCTGTCATAAGTTTTCTGAACACCAGCATGACCGGCGAGCTGATCGTGAGCCATTTTCAACACTAGCGAGCGAAACTTTACTGGTATCACGACCTGAATGACAGAATCTCCCATACCATCAACAGCATGTGGAGACCACTTTCTCAGTAAAACATTCTGTTCAATAAAATAACCTTGCGATCTGTCACGAATTTCAGTGCTGTCAACAACCTGTTCAAATTGTGATTTTAATGTTTCATCATTCTGCTGTTCAGTAGACAACTCTTCCCGAGAAACCACAATGGGATAATCACTCAAAACGAAACACGTTTCAGCGTCACTGATTTTCTCTTCAGCCCTAGGTTGAGCACCAGAACGAGTCACTGCACACGCGACGAACACTTTCGGATACTGTTGCGCACTGTCATCCGGACCATCAGTACAGGACGGTGCATTAGTCACAACCAAAGAGGGCGATTGATTAACCCAAACGCGTCCGCCGGCCAAGTTATTTCCGAGGATCAGTGAAACGCCATCAACAGGTAGAATAGGACGTATACCAAGATCCACCACCCCATGCACTAATTCACAGGTCAAATCAACTTTATGCAGGGGTACGGATAATGTATTAAGCCCAATGCCACGAATCAAAAGCGAGCTACCAGTGTGCGATTCAGTTGAGAAGGGCAACACCGACTCCAAAATAAACGACTCGGATGACCCCGTGTCTCGGAGAATTTTCACTGCCACTCTCTCAACACCACCTGGAAGCGACACAAAACCATTAAAAATGAATGGTTCAAATAAGTGCTGGTGATTCTCTACATTCTTGGGCGCTACCACCGGCATTCCTTTCAAAGTACCCGCCTGATTTAATACAGGAACAGAAGTAGCCAGGACAGCAGGCTTCGCGGAATGGGCGTGTCTAACAAATTTTGACTTAAGCACTGGACAATTTGACTTCCAATGTCCTTTACCCAGACAGTAGTTACAGTTATCATAGTCACTCGCTGTTTTTCTCACAAAACGCCTGGCTGGACCGATAGGGACAACGGAAGAATTCCCCCGTGTATGAACCTGACGTTCACTGAATTTATCAGCACGGGGCTTATGAATAAGCTCCCAGTCATCCACCAGCAGTGCAGCTTCTGAAGCAGTTTTTACCTGACGCTCCGCAACATAAGTAGCTATCGTCTCGGGAAGTGTATTTCTGTATTGTTCAAATAAAATTAACTCTCTCAGCTTATCCATTGTTGTACTATCTGCCGCTGTACACCAACGATCAAACTGCACAGTCAATTCCCTTACGAACTCAACATTTGTTTCACTCCCCTTTCGCTGTAACGTACGGAACTTTTGCCGATAACTCTCTGGGACACGCTCATTAATTTTTAACACCGCCGCTTTAATGGCTTCATAATTCTGGCTGTCAGCATCAGATAGCGTAGAATAGGCTTGTTGGGCTTTACCTGTTAAAACGCACTGAAGCAACATAGCGCGTTCAACATTACTCCATTTATATGCTACTGCGACTCGCTCAAATAGGAGAAAAAAAATCTCCACCTCAGCCTCATTAAACGGCGGTACTAAACGTAAATTATGAGCCACGCTCAGTTTCGTCGAATCAGTATCAAAACCTGCACCCACCGGCTTACCTTCCTCGTGTAACTCTAGTCGACGCCTTTCAATCTGTAAACGCTGTTGCTCTAACTGTTGCCGACTCTCCTCCAACTCTAACTCCAAACGGACCTTCTCACATTCCAAACGACGTTTCTCACACTCAGTATCACGTTGTATCATCAACAACTCTTTCTGTTGCTCAAATGAAAGAGTGCCTAAAGCAGACAACGGAAGGGTTGGAACAGGCGTACTCACGGCAGGCAACGCAGCTGAATCCGGCAATTTAGATTTTCCTCTCAAGATTTTAAGATCACACAGCGCAGTTTCAAGGATTAGCTTAATTCCGTCTTTTGACCTTTTTTGATTATACGTTAGCTCGATTTTATAATACGCAGCTAACTCTAACAATTGCTCTTTGGTCATTTCCTCTAACAATTCCTCAGACGGAGTCTGAGAAAATGCTTCAATAACATCGGTTGCCATAATTACCAATAATCACGCTTACAAAACACACGCTCAGCAAATATTACGCACAAAACGACAGAAGGATTTTTTTTTTTTTTTTTTTTTTTTTTAAGTGACAAATCAGGGTTTATTTAAAGAAACCAAACCATCCATTTAAACTAAATAAACCCTAGTCTTCAGGTGGCCCAAGACCGGGTACTTACGCACTAAATCCCGCAAGTTTGGGAAGACGACCAATTGCCGAGTCGCCCCCCAAACCTCGGATGTGCCCCCGAGACAACTGCTCTAAGCCCCGAGCCAACCAAAAATAACAAACTAAAATAAAAAAACTACGTGCCCAAAGACACGCACTAAACCTACCCGGAAGGTTTGTTCTTCAAATACTCCCAACAAATTATGTTATAGAGCCTAACTAATTAATGGAGCGTTCCAACTTTTCAATTTACAAATAGGTGGATAATATACAAATATATTAAATTCAAATATCCTACCTCTTACCCTCCTTCAAAGACGACGTTTTCTCAAAATCATTCGCACGAATCCAAACACAAATTTAGTTCGACGAGCCCCCAATTGTTACGCCCTTATTAGGGAGCAACAATGAAGGAGGAGGAAACGGTTGACGGCGGTTACAATACTCTTTTATTTTCACTTTCTTAATTACAACGACTGTCCCTCAAGTTCTCGCAGTACGCCGCAACGCCGATCAACATCTCGGTCCTGGCCAGGGATCGATCTGACAGAATGGAACGCTCAATGAGGACGCCAAACAGGACGCTTTTAATGACAGGCACACCTGTGCACCGGTGCACCCAATCCACCTGATTGCCTCAGCTCCGCAGCACACCTGTAGGAGGAGCAAAACACACCCAAACACGGCAAAGACGACAACACACAGTATACAGCCGTGACAGGGACACTATACTGCCAAAAGAGCACCGTCCTTCGGATGAGACGTTAAACCGAGGTCCTGACTCTCTGTGGTCATTAAAAATCCCAGGATGTCCTTCGAAAAAGAGTAGGGGTGTAACCCCGGCATCCTGGCCAAATTTGCCCCTTGGCCTCTGTCCATCATGGCCTCCTAATCATCCCCATATACTGATTGGCTTCATCACTGTCTCCTCTCCACCAGTAAGCTGGTGTGTGGTGGGTGTTCTGGCGCAATATGGCTGCCGTCGCATCATCCAGGTGGAGCTGCACATTGGTGGTGGTTGAGGAGATTCCCCCCTTCCATATGTAAAGCGCTTTGAGGTCTCAGAAAAAGCGCTATATAAAATGTAACGAATTATTATTATTATTATTATTATTACACTTCCCAGCATCCATCCTGGTTCCCACCTGCACGTCATTCCTCATCACACTCACCTGCATCTCATCATCACCCTCATTACCTCCACTGTAAAGGCACACTCCTCACCACAGTTCCTTGTTCGTTTGTGTTATGTGGACTCATCTCCCTCTCTCCAGCGCCTTCCTCGATCACCCTTTGGACTTTCCCTACCTGGGTTATCATAATGGTATCCTTCAAATGTCTTTAGTAGCAGTAGCAGATCTTTACAGGTGGTGCTGGGGAGGAGGAGGGACAACAGAAGCTTTCATATCACTCAGCGTGCCGGTCGCAGGCTAGGGTACGATATATAACGTGGATTTGGAGATGCTTCTGATTGGCTGGTGCAATGGCGTTGAAAGAACCAATCGGCGTGGGAGATGTTCTATACGTGTCATAAATTTTAAATAAAACAGTACGAATAAAATATATTCAGCTACAGCTTACCTTCGCTCTCTACCGTTCTGAATCTGTTCTGTTCCACTTCTGAACCGCGTGCATGTGACGTCACATTGAGGCGGGCAAAGTGAAACTTTCACACTGGCTTCCACTGTAGTCCGTTCCAGCCGATGCCTTATGTCTGAGGGTTTTCGCCTGATGCCTGATTGTACGAGACCTAACGTAGCTTTTCCTGAGATCTAAAGCTTTCAGTCTGAGGCGCAATGCCGTTTCGTCATATGACTGAGGTCTGAGGAGGCCCTAAAATGTACACCGTGGTGTCCCTAATCTCTGTTTAGTGTAAATGTGTGTGTGTGTGTTTAGCCGTCTAGTCTGGGCTCCATGGGTTTGACTGAGGGAGCGCTCTGTCAACATGACCTGATCAGAGTGATCTACAGTGGCCTGCACCCACAGAGAGAGACTTTCACTGCCCAGAACAGGTCATTGTTGGATAAGTGTTTCTTTACAGTTCAGATGTTTCGAAAGGAAAGATATGTAAAGTGAACTAACAAATTTGTCAATAGTTTTCACTATTCATGTGATGTTGTGTTATAATGTGTGTCTGCAGGTTTGAGGTATTGTGTTTCCTGATGTTGTGCTATAATTCAGTGGTGGTCTACATGCCCCCCTCTTCACACCAGGCCGTCTGCAGAATGAGCTCACGGTGAGATCTCCTCTCCACACCCATTATATTAGAAGCAGGCCGTCGCTGAGAACAACTGTACCCGAGTTGACCGAACATGATTGCGGTTCTGACCTGAACAGGCTTCCGTTACAGACGCAGCTCACGTCCGAGTCTGGTTACAGTCGGAGTGCGATTGGAAGCCCTGGCCTCAGCCGACCCTAGAGCTGTACCCGATTAGAGGGATGAACAGGGAGAAGGGCTGTCAATAGATTAACATTTTTAATCACGATTAACCGCACCCTTTTTGTGAAATTAAGCATACAACATTATTCTTGTTTAACACTATATCCAGCAAAGTAGACTATCAGATTGATGGATGATTCTCACAAAACTGTATTTTCTGCCAGTTTTCAAGGTGAATTTAGGTTTCTTTCCAAAAAAGGACACTTTGAGACTCCAAAAGGACACAGAATAACCAAATGATATGAGAGTCCATATAATTCATAAGTTTATGCACACCAAAGCACCCATGAAAAAAAAACATTACAAAAAACCTTTTCAGAATTCAGTGTATAGTATATGTGTGCCGTGCAACAGCACAGAGCTTGTTTAGATGTTAGACAAGTCGAGTTGCGATACCGAACAGGACCACATGTTTACGCATCAATATCACAGACTGACGCGTGTTTACTGTACGACTGTTTACTGTACGACTGTTTACTGTACGACTGTTTACTGTACGCCACTGCAATCTGCCTTACCTTTTTTTTATTCGTTTTATTTTCAGTTGAAACAAAACATATATACATAACATTACCATTGTTGTTTAACTGGTGTGTGGTTTAACTGGTGTGTTGTGTAACTTGTGTGTGGTTTAACTGGTGTGTTGTGTAACTGGTGTGTGGTTTAACTGGTGTGTTGTGTAACTGGTGTGTTGTGTAACTGGTGTGTGGTTTAACTGGTGTGTGGTTTAACTGGTGTGTTGTGTAACTGGTGTGTGGTTTAACTGGTGTGTGGTTTAACTGGTGTGTGGTTTAACTGGTGTGTTGCGTAACTGGTGTGATGTGTAACTGGTGTGTGGTTTAACTGGTGTGTTGTGTAACTGGTGTGATGTGTAACTGGTGTGTTGTGTAACTGGTGTGTTGTGTAACTGGTGTGTTGTGTAACTGGTGTGGTGTGTAACTGGTGTGTAACTGGTGTGATGTGTAACTGGTGTGTTGTGTAACTGGTGTGTAACTGGTGTGTTGTGTAACTGGTGTGTTGTGTAACTGGTGTGTTGTGTAACTGGTGTGATGTGTAACTGGTCTGTTGTGTAACTGGTGTGTTGTGTAACTGGTGTGGTGAGAGAGAGAGAGAGAGAGAGAGAGCATTAATTGCATTTTTTTTCCTTACATTACTTTTATACTTTAAGTAGTTTTGAAACAAGTACTTTTATACTTTTACTTCAGTAAAAAGCTTGAGTTGATACTTCAACTTCTACAGAAGTCTTTTTAAACCCTAGTATCTATACTTCTACCTGAGTAATGAATGTGAATACTTTTGACACCTCTGGTAACTGGTGTGTTGTGTAACTGGTGTGATGTGCAACTGGTGTGTTGTGTAACTGGTGTGTTGTGTAACTGGTGTGGTGTGTAACTGGTGTGTTGTGTAACTGGTGTGTAACTGGTGTGATGTGTAACTGGTGTGTAACGGGTGTGTTGTGTAACTGGTGTGGTGTGTAACTGGTGTAACTGGTGTGTGTTTTAACTGGTGTGGTGTGTAACTGGTGTGTGGTGTAACTGGTGTGTTGTGTAACTGGTGTGATGTGCAACTGGTGTGTTGTGTAACTGGTGTGTTGTGTAACTGGTGTGGTGTGTAACTGGTGTGTTGTGTAACTGGTGTGGTGTGTAACTGGTGTGTAACTGGTGTGATGTGTAACTGGTGTGTAACGGGTGTGTTGTGTAACTGGTGTGGTGTGTAACTGGTGTGTGTTTTAACTGGTGTGTTGTGTAACTGGTGTGTGGTGTAATTGGTGTGTGGTTTAACTGGTGTGTTGTGTAACTGGTGTGGTGTGTAACTGGTGTGGTGTGTAACTGGTGTGTGGTTTAACTGGTGTGGTGTGTAACTGGTGTGTTGTGTAACTGGTGTGGTGTGTAACTGGTGTGATGTGTAACTGGTGTGTTGTGTAACTGGTGTGGTGTGTAACTGGTGTGTTGTGTAACTGGTGTGTGGTGTAACTGGTGTGTTGTGTAACTGGTGTGATGTGTAACTGGTGTGGTGTGTAACTGGTGTGGTGTGTAACTGGTGTGTGGTTTAACTGGTGTGGTGTGTAACTGGTGTGTTGTGTAACGGGTGTGTGGTGTAACTGGTGTGTAACGGGTGTGGGGTGTAACTGGTGTGGGGTGTAACTGGTGTGGTGTGTAACTGGTGTGTTGTGTAACTGGTGTGTTGTGTAACTGGTGTGTTGTGTAACTGGTGTGTAACGGGTGTGTTGTGTAACTGGTGTGTTGTGTAACGGGTGTGGTGTGTAACTGGTGTGGTGTGTAACTGGTGTGGTGTGTAACTGGTGTGTAACGTGTGTGTTGTGTAACTGGTGTGTTGTGTAACGGGTGTGGTGTGTAACTGGTGTGGTGTGTAACGGGTGAGGTGTGTAACTGGTGTGGTGTGTAACTGGTGTGTAACGGGTGTGTTGTGTAACTGGTGTAACTGGTGTGTGTTTTAACTGGTGTGTTGTGTAACTGGTGTGTGGTGTAACTGGTGTGTTGTGTAACTGGTGTGATGTGTAACTGGTGTGGTGTGTAACTGGTGTGTGGTGTAACTGGTGTGTTGTGTAACTGGTGTGATGTGTAACTGGTGTGGTGTGTAACTGGTGTGTGGTTTAACTGGTGTGGTGTGTAACTGGTGTGGTGTGTAACTGGTGTGTTGTGTAACGGGTGTGGGGTGTAACTGGTGTGTAACTGGTGTGGGGTGTAACTGGTGTGTTGTGTAACTGGTGTGTTGTGTAACTGGTGTGTAACTGGTGTGTTGTGTAACTGGTGTGTAACGGGTGTGTTGTGTAACTGGTGTGTTGTGTAACGGGTGTGGTGTGTAACTGGTGTGGTGTGTAACTGGTGTGGTGTGTAACTGGTGTGATGTGTAACTGGTGTGTAACGTGTGTGGTGTGTAACTGGTGTGTTGTGTAACGGGTGTGTTGTGTAACGGGTGTGGTGTGTAACGGGTGTGGTGTGTAACGGGTGTGGTGTGTAACGGGTGTGGTGTGTAACTGGTGTGATGTGTAACGGGTGTGGTGTGTAACTGGTGTGTTGTGTAACTGGTGTGTAACGGGTGAGGTGTGTAACTGGTGTGTTGTGTAACTGGTGTGTAACTGGTGTGTAACGGGTGAGGTGTGTAACTGGTGTGTAACGGGTGTGTGATGTGACAGGCTGTGCGTGTGCGGGTTTCCTCGGCAGCAGCTGAAGGCATGGACGGCTCCCTGCATACGTGTGCTGTTGGACCCAGAGTTCATGGTGCAAATGCTGACTGCGGTCTATCATGCCATGTGAGTGTGAATACGTCTCATTCCTTCCAGCCTCAGTTTAGCGCTGTTGGATCACTAACGGTTCCCTTTCTAAAGGGAACTCGCACTGCGTCGATGACGCTTTGGGGAACGCCTCCGTGTGAACCGGTGTCTGAAACGCTTATCCAGTCACTGCAATCCTATTGGCCGGCGACAGCCTATGACGTCACTGCTATAAAGCTCCAGCTCCCGTGAGCCTTCCATTCCTGCCCGATTTACACAATGAGATTGAAAAGGCATGGAAGAACCTGTATTCAGCGCGCATTCATCACCATCAGCGCACAAACTATGGTGATGTTGAGGGGATGCACGAACACGGGTATGTGTCGATGCCCCAATTGACGAGATGTTCGAGAACGATCTCACGGCTGGAGAGGCACCGACACTAAGTGCCCCGGCCCTGCCTTTTAAACCATAAAAAGAGAAAGTCGCGCTTAAATGGCAGGACATATGCAGCGGTGGGTCTGGCTGGTGATGCCCTGCACACAATGGCGGTGTTGCAAGCATACCAGGCTGATCTGCAGTCAGATTTGGGCCACATAACACTGCGGTCCGAATCTGCACTTCCTCACCCCAAGGCTGGACCTATGATGAGTTATTCCTTCAGTTTAGGAACCCGTCTGTGGGTCTGGTGTCTGGTGTGGTGGTAAGTGCGATCTTTCAAGCTCTTATGGTGATAGGCCTCCATTTGTGAATGTCGTTTAGGCCATCGCTCTATGGGCAGCAGGTTGAGCTCTGTAGGTCTCCTCCCTTTACGAGAGTTTTAGTAAGGTTGAACAGTAGACCACAGTTCCCTGTTAGTGTTAGGTAGGGTTTTTATAGAATATTGAAATTAGGGCCCTGAAGTTCCCATATATAGGTAGGTTATGCATACCCTTCCCATAGGTCTCCTCTTATGTTTGAGTCGACAGGCTAATGTAGTGGGTAGTGTCAATCTGTAGTAATGAACAGGTTGGCTTTATTACATGGAAAATTCTCTAGCTAGGCTACCGTTCATTTGAGCATCAAACAGATATTTCTGTGTGAGATGGCTTCCTCCCTAGCGGGAGTTATTCTACCGAGGACCGCTCTGTCAAGCTACAGATAGAACTACAAAGTCAAAGTCACCTTTATTGCCACCTTATACTAGAGCAGCAGGTCTCCTCTCACTTTGAGAGTCGTTTTGAGATTATAGCTCTGACCTTCAGTCATATAATATTTGTGTGTCGCTGATGCCCGTGACAGTCGAAGCTGTAGGCCTTACAGTAGGCCTCCTCGATAGTCCGGTAGCGCAAGACTGTACTCCCCTTACTTTAAAGGGTCGATAGCACTTAGTGCTGAGTACACTGTCTGTTGGCAATATAAACCCTAGAGCTGGAGGCGCTCCCCTTATTAGGGTCCCTTTTAGAGTGCCCAGCCTCCACAGGGCTTCGAAGCACTCTGTAGATCCAGGATCGTGTAGAGTTTTTCCCCTGTTTGCAAGGGTTAGAAAGCACTGTGCTGAGTTCTACTCTCCAGAATGCCCGTCTCTATGATCCGATCTGTGAGCGATCACTGCCACTATCTGCATTCCTCCCTACCGGATGCCTCCATTAGTGAGGCAAATAATGTTAGAGACTCTGTTTAGGAAACAGACAGGTTGTTGGCAAGACTAGGTCAGTAAAATAGACCAGGTCAGCCTCCCTGGTGGCAGTTAAGCTAGGGGTTGACTTCATGTCCCCCTCAGAAAGTGACTGGATGGGACTCCTTTCGGACCCCCTGGCCATAGTCCCTTAAAGGAACCCCTTCCACGGAAGCTGTTAGTTCCAAGCCTTAGGGGGCCTTTGTAGGCCATCATTGTCTCGGAGGCCTCTTTTGAGGCTTATAGCTTGGGCAGTGGCATACAGTCACTGTCCTGTATGTGACCTGAAGGGGGAAATGTTTTTTTCCAGGAGAACAGGGAACGAGACACTGCGTCTTTCGCCATGCTGAGGGGATGCCTGCACAGTCCCTTCAGACGATAATTTGTTGACATGTTCTCTAGGCGCCCCTTATATACTTCTGGGTCGCACTAGTAGTGACGTCATAGGCTGTCGCCGGCCAATAGGATCGCCGTGATTAGATAAGCGTTTCAGACACCGGTTCATGCGGAGGCATTCCCCAAAGCGTCATCGACGTAGTGTCTCGTTCCCTGTTCTCAAGGAACAGAGGTTACAGTCGTAACCTAGACGTTTTCCTCCATAGTTATGATTGTACTCAAATACAAGACAAAAAATACTGGACTACAATGAAAATATAATGAACACTGAGAATATTGGGTACTAGATATTACTAAAAACTCAACAGTGAAACATCCTAAATAAAAATGTATTTCAATGCATTACAGTTATGAGAATGTTTTGGGGTTTTTCCACACAAGGCACCAATCCTGTAGTGATCACATCAAATGTCAGCAGCTAATAAATCCAACCATCATGAAATTACGCAGATATATACTGGGTGTCTAGATTAAACTCTTCTAAATTTATTCTAAGGGAATCTCATGAATGAATTTACCTTTTTTACGTGTCCCGGTCCGGATCAGCCCATATTTATTCCTCTGTCTTGGGTGGAAAGAGTGTGTGATCAGTCTTGCTCTGGTGTTTCACTGGTGTGTTTGTGTATGAACGTGTGTGTGTGTGTGTGGCAGATATAACGGGGAGTGGGATGCTGGGAGAGAGGCTCTGGATGATATCCTGTACAGAGCTCAGCTGGAGCTGTATTCTGAGCCTCTGCTGGTACGACTCAAACACACCTATGTTGTTCCTGTCTGAGGATTATTCTCTCTGCTGCGACTGAAGCTCTGTCTGTACTGTGACGTTTAGCTGGGCACTGCCATGAAGAGCTCTCTGCCGGACAGCAAACCAGACGGATCCCAGGGGAAGAAGATCCTGCAGGTGGAGGA
>NC_140215.1:43955504-44030504 GCF_951802725.1 Rutilus rutilus | reverse complement strand
GATCCAAACGCAGCTTTAATAATAGGGACAATCCAAACATGTAGTCCAAAGTACAGGTGAGGTCAAACACAGGCAGGCAGACCATGCAAACAAACACAACAAGGCAGGGAAAACGGGCAAAAGAGAAATCCACGGAACAGGCAAGAAATCCAAAACCAAGAGACATGAATCCAGGAAAATGCTCAGAGATGCAGTGAAATCAACTAACAAAACTTCGCCTCGAGTGACAGGGTGAACCAGGCTTTTATAGCTAGAGCTAACGAGGCTAATGATTAACAGCTCAATGTAATCATGGCTGATAAGTCCGGGCAAAGGATTATGGGGAATGGAGTCTGTGAAGTAGGGGTGCACGATATATCGGCTCAATATCGTTATCGCGATATCACGCTGCCCCTATGCACGTTTTTTATTATTTTTATTATTATTTTGTTTATGATGCGTCTCGTCCGACACCTCTCAAAAAATACACGTCGCTTAGAGAGGGTTACCTTTTCATGCTACAGGTGTCCCACAGTGGCCGGAGAGAACAGGGGAAACACTTTGTTTCTCTCAATATGACTCTAGAGTCGCTACTCGCTCCAAAGCTAATCACCGCCACTCTCTCGCTTCTCCCTCGCTCTACCACAGTCCCCACACACACACACTTGCCGGCTCGACGCACACACCAGTGCACAAGTATAAACATCAGGCCACCACTTCATGCATTTTCTCAGATCGGATAGCTATCTGATTTATCTAAACGATTCCATTTACACCTGGTCACATAAATGTGTTTTTGCGAAACGGATTTAAATCCGATCTTCAATTCCCGCGCTATATGCAGATTTAATGGAGTTCACGTCACCGAAAGCAACAGATATGAGCTGCATTTTATTGATCAGCAGATCAAAATCAAGATCAAAATCAAAGACCGCAATAAGAGAGAGCGGCAACAGCCCTGGTAAGAACATTTAGTTTCTTTACTTTTAATGATGATGATTGTGTGTTAAGCGTCTGCGACTTACTTTCACTTTGATTTGCGATAGTTTGCACGTTGGCTTGATGAATAGATGCTCAGCTGCTCATCTGTGGCGATGCGTCTTTCAGTAGCATCGTCATATCTGGCTATAACATTACATATAGCCTATAACACGCTCTCACATGTTTATTTTTTTTGCGTTTTTGGGAGGAGTAAAATTTACATATGTGGTTTAAACAACCAGATGCATTTACACTTGTCCAGTTTCGTCTGGAATGCGGCCTATATCTTACATGGGGAGTAAAAGTTTGTTAGCAGAGCCTGCGCTGAAATTGCGTGAAATGAGTGAAATTTTGTGAAAACAGAGTGAAATGTACTAAACAAACAAATAAGTGAGACATTCAAATGGTTGAAAATAAATAACCACATTCCTAGCATTAGGATCCTTTGGAAAGAAATTTTATTTTTAGTCCAGTGATCCTGCATGTCTTTTCTCTCCATCTCATCTTACTAACAATCCAGTGGGTGGGGCCAGAATTCGATGATGTAGAAGTAGGCGCTGATCTGATTCTGCAGAGGCGTCTCTCATCGCACTGTTACGTAAAAATGTGACAAAATCCGAAGCGAATCGTTTTCAGTGCTTGGTTTCAATAAAAGCTATTTTTGGACTAAGAAGGAAGTTTTGAGTTCTGAAACTTACAGGATATTTTTTATAGTACAATGACCAAGGAAAAGATCTAGAAAAAAATTATTTCTCAGTTCATGACCCCTTTAAAGTGTAGTGTGATCTTTTGGAAGGGTTTGCACAGTTTTTGGAGCAGCAGTTTGTTCAGGGACAGAACCAATAGTGGTCCCACTCAATAGTAGTATTGCTCGTGATTAATGGACAGACATGAGTTGTTAAAGGGATTGTTCACCCAAAAATGAAAATTAGCCCATCATTTACTGCCCAGTCATTTTAGTCTTCCTAGGTGTATATGACATTTTTCATTTCAGACGAATACAATAGAAGTTATATTAAAAAATGTCCAAGCTTTATAATGGTAGTGAATGGATGTAAAAAAAATTAAGTCCATAAAGTGCATCCATCCATGATAAAAGTGCTCCACATGGCAGGGGGTTAATAAAGGCCTTCTGAAGTGAAGCGATGCGTTTGTGTAAGAAAATATCCATATTTAAAAGTTTATAGACTAAAATAATTAGCTTCTGGCAGATGGCCTACGAGAGTTGACTTGCGACAAAAGAGTAAAACTTGACGATGTATGACCTAGGATGTAGGAGTAGCGTAAGCTTTGACGCGTCTCGCGGTTCAAACAAACAGGGCTGGGCAACAAACTCAAGCTCCCCTTTAAACATTTCTCTTTAAAAATTGTCGTTTTAGACTTCTAATTCATGACTGGTGTTTTGTTTTGCTCTATCCTCTGTGCTTCCGCGTTCGTCATTACGTTGTGCGTCAGGTCAAGGGTTAGTCTTCCACTGAAAATCGATGCGTATGGCCGTCTGCCGGAAGCTAGTTAAAAGTTTTTACCATCAGGCAGACAGCATAAGTCAGAATAAGTCAGATGGGCCTATAAAAACACAGAGCATGTTCTTTACATACCTCCACCTTGTTCTCCCACCCAATCCCTTCTCATCTGATGGAATACTGATCAACTTCACCTGTTCACTATTACTTCCCTTGTCATGGACAATATTTATACTCACTCTCACCTTACCATCATTGTCTTGTCTCGTCCTGAGTTTATAAGACCTCACTACCTTGTGTCCTCATCTGTGTGTTTCCTGTGATAATAGAATTCATCCATTTTCCTTCAAGTTACTGTGCTCTCTCTCACCTTGATCATTGTGATTCTGTATTTGTCTACTCTGGTGTTCTACGATGAACATCCTCCATTTTCGACAGAAAGACAAAGACATTGTGACAGAAGACAAAACCAACACTGCAACATGGAGCTAACACAGTGACCGGGATTGTTTATTGCTACCATCAAGACCTTGGTGCAAGATCTGCTACAAGCTCTACTAACCTCTCCAACCTCACCGGCCAGTGGCACAGATGGCACCTGTAATCCACCATCTGTTTTGTCTCAATCAACCAGAGCTCCTCCACATACTTCTGCCTCCCATTCTTCTTTGCTACTTCCCACGGGCATCACTTCTAGGTTTGTTTCTTTGCCAGTGCCTTACTCCAGCTCGACAGAAGTCTGCAAGGGTCTTTTAGTGTTCCATAGCCTTGGAGATGGATGAGAAAGCGAAGGTGGCATTTATTATTTCTTGTCTCTCTGATCGTGCTTGCAAATGGGAGTTGGATATGGAAGAAGTTTATTCCAAGATTTATTTATCACTTCAAGGAAGTGTTCACCACAAGTGTGGGAAACCGAGTGTGATGGATTATTCTATTTCCTTCAGAACCCTAGCGGCAGCAAGTGGTTGGAATGAGGCTGCTCTTCTTTCTGCCTTGACATGGTTTGAATCCCAGGCTAAAGATTCAACTGTCTGGTGTTCATGAAACCATGGGGTTGGAGAGATTTATGCAATATTCATTACAGAGTTTTGAACCAACTGGCGAGCTGCGGCTGGAAACCATCATCCTCGACTGTTTCCACCTCTCAAGTACCATCAGTTTGTGCGGCTTAGGAGTCCATGCAAGTGGATTCCTTGCATATTTATGCATCTTAGAGACCGCATTGGAGATAGTCACAGCTCTGCCTGTACTGCGACTTGTCCAATCACTTCCTAGTGGAGTGTTCATTTCATCAGTCATGGTTCCATTCAACAGTACTCTTCAGTTTCCTCAACACTCAGAATGCCAGTGACCGTCCCCACTGCCACTATGTCTTTTGTTACAGATGCCCTTGTTGAGTGCTCTTGGAGTCTGCAGGGAACTTCATCTACCAGTGCCTCAACAAGAGATTTTGACTCTATTTCTTTCATCTAAAAACCCCACTGTCCATTCAGTCTTTCATGGGATAGCCCCTGGTTTCTGGACACATCAAACAGCAAACCACCACCCTTCAATTAGAGAACATACAAAGAGAGAATTGTTTTCTTCATCCTATCAGAGTTCACTAGTTTGATCATCCTAGGGATACCTTGGTTAATCGCCCATGCTTTCCAGCTTTCATGGAAAACCAGGGAAATCCTGAAGTGGAGTCTTTGCTGTCACCGCTTCAGCCTTTCCTCCTCACCGACTCTAGGACTGTGCCATTGACATCCTTCTGAATGCCAAATTGCCATGCTGCCATGTGTACTCCCTTTTGTGACTGGAGCAGAGGGCCATAGAGGAGTATTATAAGGTCGTACATCAGGGGTACATTTGCCCATCCACTTCTCTGATGGTCTCAAGCTTCTTTATGGCCAAGAACTTCCAAATGAAAAGGCCTGACCAACTCTCCATCAGTGTTCCTGGGGGTTATGAACAAGGTGTTTCGAGATTATCTCTCTCAATTTGTTATTGTATACATTGATGACATTCTAATTTTTTCTTCTCTCCTGGAACACTTTAAGCATGTTTGGTCCTTCATCATCTGCGTGAACACAGGTTGTTCCTCGAGCCCCAAAAGTGCTCATTCCACATCATTCTGTGCAATTTCTAGGTTATATTATTAGCCCCAATGGTGTGCAGATGGACACATGAAAAATGGATGCGGACCATTCCTGGCCTCAGCCCCACACAGTCTAGGAACTGCAGTGGTTTCTAGGGTTTTCCGCCAATCGGTTGAGCCTGTCCTGCCATCTTCTGTCTTTGTCTGCCCCATCCAGTGGATGAGAGAATCGCCAAAGCCGTCCTTCAGGGGCCTGCTCCGGTGGGATGTCCCCCAAGTCAGGTCTGTGTTCCCATCTCAGAACTGTCTTATGATTCTGTCAGAGCAAGAGGGTCTGGAAGGGCCCATGTACACCTTCACCTGGAGAGTTCCCATGTACACATTCAGCGAGCCACATGCCGTCATCAGAGCTAGGGTGATGCCCAGGGGTCATCTCCACTCAACTACTAGCCCGGGCAGAATGCTTGGCTCTCAACCCATTAAATCTGAGTACAGCTCCCATCTAAAAAGTCTACATTTCACCGGGCCCCTTCTCATCAACCCCCAGATTAACCCAGATTCATCCTAGATTCAATGTCTCACTCTTCAAACCATTACACACACCTCCTTCTTCCTCCACAGAACCAGGTGGTGGTTGTGAACGCCTTCCTCCTTTGCTGATTGATGGAGATCCTGTCTATGCTGTCAAGAGCATTCTAGACTTTCAGCACAGAGGAGGTCATCTCGAGTGTCTGTGTGATTGGGAAGAGTATGGACCAGAAGAAAAATGGGTGGTTCGAAACGATATCCTAGATCAGCCTTACTTACCTCCTACCACGTGGCTTATCCAGAGTGTCCGGCACCGTGTGGAAGAGGCCTACCCATGAGTTGAGGGTCTTGTACCCTTGGAGTGGTCCATGGGGGGGTTCTGCCATGCATTCCCCTGGTCCTCCCACCCCAATCCCTTCTCAATCCTTTGCCGGAAAAATGATCACCTTCACCTGTTCACTATTACCTCTCTTGTCATGGCCAATATTTAAACTCACTCTTACCTTAACACCATTGTCTTGTCTTGTCATGAATTTGTAAGAAATAACAACATTGTGTGGTGCCTCCTAATCTTCTTCAGCAGCGTTTCCTGTGATCAAAGGGACTGTGTTAGTATCCATCCATCTTCCTGCAAGTTACTGTGATGTTTCTCACCTTGATCATTGCTGTTTGTCTGCTCCGGTGTGTGACAGTTCTAGCATATAGTCTAGATAGATAGTTAGATAGATTGTGTATGATACCTAGTTTTTTAAAAATCTGTTCAGATTTTAGAAGTCGAGTAGTGTGTTCCAGCCTTAAATCTGATCAGAATGTCTGAGTGTGTCTGAGAATGAGTTAGTGATAGAAATTTTTGTATCATATTATTATTATTATTATTATTATTATTATTATTAACAATAATAATAATACAGATGTTGTATAGATACCAGATCAATATATTGGCTTTCTCAAGCCAACATAAAAAATACAAAAACATTTAATATAAACTTCCATCATCTGTCCAGACTACATGTGAAAAGTCTTGTTCCCTGTGATGGAACATGTGCCAGTGATGTATTTGTGTCTGTTCTTTTTCTGTCTTTGTGTTCTTGTGTGGTTCACAGCACACTGTGGGAAATTGTTGCACTCTGATCATGTTGTTTACCGTGTTCCTGTTGGGCACAGACACTAAGAAGCACATCTCCCCCTGTTCTGTTACATCCCAGATTGTTTTGACTTCTCAAGTGATGCAGAATTCAGCCTCACCATCTACCCCAGCCGACACGCCCCCTGGGATCCTGCCGGCAATCATGAGCCAGGAGGGAGGGGCTCTCTCACAGTCACACACGAGGGTAGGCAGGGGGTGGAGTCAGATCATGAAGGCGGGCTTTCCCCCTTAGACTCACCCAATAGACTCCTTTAGGGCACCTCAGCTTTCCTGGAATGTACCTCCCCAAAAAAACTCAGTCATGCCAAGCCCTAGTAGGACATACGTGAGTGAAGCATCAGGCCGTGGCATGGGGCCGTGAAGGCTGTCATTTATTGACATGTCTCCTGCAAACACTAAGTGCAATTTAAACATTGATATTAATGTTAGTAAAATTCATTCATATACATTGTCAAAGCTTCTTACAAAAACGGCTTCTATTAACTTGCATCACTGACACTAAATTTCCACAATTTGCTGAAAGTGTATTACAATCATTCGGCTTATCTCAAATAATTTCTCAACTGAAATCCCTTTCATGCAGACATGAAATTGTCTTACATTCATATAGTGTTCATAAATGAAAGTGTTTAATACATTATGTAAGAACCAATTTCATGGATTGATGAGAGTTTATTTCAGTAGTTGATGAGACATTATTTCTAATTATTTCTCACAATTCGAATTGATATTGATTCAAAGGGTAATGATTAGATTACAAAATGATTCTCAGTGCAGCTTGTTCCCCCAGTTTTGTTTTTTCACACACTAGGGGTCAGTGTTGTCATGATACCAAAATTCAAATCTCATTTAAACTAGAGAGTTGATAGAGTGATGACAGAGAAGCATCTGAGGTTCTTTCTCGTAAAAAAAGCAAAGCTAAATGAGACGTTTGTTATTGTTGAATCGGGTGATTGAAGTTTATTGAAACATGTTCAAATTAAAATAAAAAAATCCATTTCACAAAGGTATTGGCAATATTAGCCTTGATAGTACTTTGTGTAAAAAATGCCATTTAAACAAATATATGTTCGTATTATCTTAATATTAATTGCAATTAAGTGCAGAAATCTGAGCAATTATTAGTTGAAGATTTGAATCAATTTACAGCCCTAGTTTATATCAGTGTCTTAATTTCACTTAGTGTTTTTTTAAAGAGACTTTTCAACAATTAAGGGCCAAACAGCCCTTCTTATTATTCTGCTTTGCATTCAGCTGCATGGACACCCGTTTCATCCCTGAGCTTGTAATTTCATCTTGACCGTTCTTACTAAGCATGCTCAATGTGTCTGATTATCTTGTGTCGAATTCTTTAAACTACATTTATCTGACTGAAGGTGCCTATGGTGGACTCTAACCACCATTTCCTCTGGTGGACTTCACCTAACCAGGGCAACGGCGTCCCGTCCAAGAAGACACTATCACTACCTCAACACTTCAGAAGAGTGTGTAGATCCTTTAGTGCTTCTCTTCCTGAGCTGTGCACCATCAAGACACACTCCCACAATACTCTTTGCAGTAATAAGGTTTATTAGCGTTCGGCCATGTTGGACACAGCAGAGTGAATCGACACACATTCGTACCTTGATGATCATGCTCCAAAATCAGCAAATTACACAAGGTTTGCACAAGCTGAACAGTTCCCTTTCAGTTGGTCACGTTCAACACCACGTCGGACTGAACCAACTAATAGGAATCTGGCTAGAGAGGCCAGTCTACTTCGAGTGTAACTACACGAGCCAATGAACATTGGCATGCAATGATTTGCAGCAGCTGCTCTGCCTTGCAGTGCGGGTATATAATGAGCGCAGCTGCATTGCATCTTCAGCTTTTCACTTCGGAGCCGAGCGTTTCATGTATGCTCTTGTCTGCAAGCAGTGTCTTCTGAACGAGCAAGCTTGTCAAGGAGAACCTCTCTATTTCATCGGTGTTGGTGTCATGGCATGGCAGCGGGGTTGATTTCCTCTTTTTAATTTCTTATTATTTGCCTTTCATTGAGCAAGAAAAGGCTGCTCTCACAGCTGGTAACTGTGCACTGTTCAGAGTGCTGAAAAGCTGTTTTTACAGCTGCTTTTAGTGTGCAGTCTGAGAGTGCCAAAATGCTGTTATCACAGCTGGTAAAAGCTGCGCCTTCAACGAGAGTGGGTGCACATTATCTACAGACTGCAATTCCCTGTCAGTGTTGCCACGATCTTTTCCCCTGTGTGCTTCATCACCAAGAGAGCGAGTCTCCTAAAAAAGCTTACAAGGGTGTGAGTTGCGTTTTTCTAAAGATGACATTCCACCCGTGTGTTTCTGGATGCGGTCGTTTCCTGTCCTCACTGACGGCCACAAACACGTCTCGCGCAAAACATGTGAGACTGTGTTCATGGTGGTTCATGTTTTCACATGAGAACATGACCATGTAGGCACGCTTCTTTAATGATTGAATGGTAATTGGTAATGACATGTGACCACGTGGGTACAACTCTTCTTTCTGGACCTGGACGGGTCTTTCGCTCCTCAGCATATCGTGTGCCGTCGAGCTGCCGGGCTGTCACGGCAACCCAGCGCTTGCTCGGTGCTCTAGGTGCGCAGTCCCCTTGCCTATTCTCCATTGTAGTGCCCTCCCTGGTGGCCACCAGGAGAGGTCTACTTCAGTAGAATAGCTTGGGTGACCTGAGAGGTGAGGGCTTCTCCTTCGGGGAACCAACCCCCTAGGGCCCCTCCCCCTCTAGCACATCACAAGCTGTGAAGCTTCTGGATGGGATTGCTAGTCCTTCAAAAAAAAAAAAAATGGGGGAACCTAGCATTTTATTCAGGGCTCCAGTTGAGGATCCCACAGCAATAGTGTGTGTGCTTATGCTGAATCAGATATGCTTTCCCGGGTCTTTCTCGGATGTACATGGAAAACAGTATGGAACTACATTGGTGCCACCTCCGCCCTGCATGCGAGGCCAAGGCACTCTTATTTCACGAGGGTAGTTCTGAGCCAGGGTTGAGCTGCGCATGTTGACTGACCGTGATCAAGTCACAGCGCAGGCCCTCGGCCAGACGATGTCCACCTTGATGGTCCAGAAGCGCCCCCCTGGCTGGCCTTGCAGAGGTGCGAGAGGTCGTCAAAGTACGCTTTCTCGATGCTCCCATCTCACAAGGTGGCCTTTTCAGCAACACTGTTTAGGACAGAGCCCAGCAGTTCTCCGCAGTCAGTAGCAGACTGCAGAGCTTCCCCCAACGTACCATCAGAGTGCCTTGTGGGCCACCCCTCAAGTCTACTCGTCGCCAAGGGTGTCATCCCCTGCAAAAAAACAACAACTCTGGCACAGCCTGCTCTACTGTGTCTGCCGCAGGAGCGGTCGGTGAAACAATCACCCCTGAGATGGGCGGAGCTTCTCTGCCCCTGTGGAGGGCCGGGCAGCGAATCTTTTGAATCAAAATTCTGTTCCGCCACTTACCACTCTCATATGGCATATGGCAGCAGCAGCAGCGGGCCCACATATTGCTTCTGTGGGCAGGAGTGCCCTTGGAACAGGTGTCCAGGCATGCTGTGGTATTCACAGATGCCTCTGCCTTCGGCTGGGGTGCCACGTACAACGGGCATGCAATGTCAGACGGTGTCAAACGGGTGTGGACGGGCCCCCAACTGCACTGGCACATCAACTGCCTCGAGTTGCTAGCAGTACGTATCATTCTGAGCCGCTTAATGAGGCCGCTACAGGGCAGGGACGTGCTAGTCTGTACGGACAACACTGCAACCGTTGCGTACATCAACTGGCAAGGTGGTCTACGCTCCAGTCGCATGTCGCAACTCGCCCACCATCTCCTCCTCTGGAGTCAGAAGCATCTGAGGTTGCTTCAGACCATTCATGTCTCTGGTGCGCTTAACCGTGTGGCCAACAAGCTATCACGAGCTGTGCTCCCGAAAGCTGATCTGAGAGAGAGTTAGGCCTGTTTGCCTCCTCAAAGACCTCCCACTGCCAGCTGTTTTACTCCCTAACCGAGGGAATACTCGGCACTGATGCATTGGCACACAGCTGTCCCCGGGGCCTTCACAAATATGCGTTTCCCCCAGTGAGCCTACTTGCACAGACCCTGTGCAAAGTCAGGGAGGATGAGGAGCAGGTATTGCTAGTTGCTCCCTATTGGCCCACCCGGACCTGGTTCCTGGAACTAGTGTTCCTCGCGACAGCCCCTCCTTGGCCCATTCCTCTGAGGAAGGACCTTCTTTCTCAGAGACGGGGCACCCTATGGCACCCGTGTCTGAACCTCTGGAAACGCCATGTCTGGTCCCTGGACAGGACGAGGAGGATCTAAGTGACTTACCCCCAGAGGTACTTAACATCATCGCTTCGGCCCGAGCACCGTCTACAAGACACGCTTACGTCTTGAAGTGGAACCTGTTTGTTGAGTGGTGTTCCCCTCACCGAGAGGACCCCCGAAGGTGTTCGATAGGGTCAGTGCTTTTCTTCCTGCAGCAAGGGTTGGAGCGAGGGCTGTCTCCCTCCACCCTCAAAGTACATGCTGCCACTATTTCAGCATATCACAACCACATAGTTGGCAAATCAGTAGGGAAGCACGACCTGGTCGTCAAATTCCTTAGGGGGGCGAGACGATTAAATCCTCCTCGACCCCCCTCCATACCCTCTTGGGACCTTGCCCTGGTGCTTTGAGCACTTCAGGATGCTCCCTTTGAGCCTCTGCAGACAGCGGACTTAAAGCTTCTGTTCATGAAGACTGCTACTGGTTGCACTGGCTTCTATCAAGAGGGTAGGGTACCTGCAGGCATTTTCGGTCGACGAATTGTGTCTAGAGTTCGGGCAGGGTGACAACCACGTGGTACTGAGACCCCGGCCTGGCTATGTGCCCAAGGTTCCTACCACTCCTTTCAGAGACCAGATGGTGAACCTGCAAGCGCTGCCCCTGGAGGAGGCAGACCCAGCCCTGGCTTTTCTCTGTCCTGCTCTCTTACCAAGCACAAGGTGTGCCCTGCCCGCTCAGGTTGCTTGCACGAGAGGTGTTGCATCCTCCTGGGCACTGGCACGTGGTGCCTCTCTAACAGATATCTGTAAAGCTGCGGGCTGGGCGACATCTAGCACATTCGCTAGGTTTAATAGACTACGTTTAGAGCCGGTCTCCTCCTATGTTCTCACCCTAAACGGGTAGAAGCACTGAGAGGCCCGTCTCTGTCAGGTTGCTGTGCCCTACTGTGCGCTTATATTGTTCCTGAGTGAAAAACCTGTTGAGTCCTCCACCACCCTCGGAGCCGGACGTGGTGGAACGTTCAGCGCCAGGCCTTTATCTGTTGAATCCTTGAGGACCGGGTCTAGGCTGGGTGACACATCAGTGACAGACGCTCTCTGTGTAAACACTCTCCTGTCGTCCTTCCAGGCAAGAAGGGGCAGGAGACTTTCACAGGGTTCTGGATGGGGTCAGCAGCTGTGGTGCTTTGGTAGGGATTCCAATTAGTCGGTTCAGTCCCATCGCCACAGCTCCTGTACCCCACTGCGCAGCCAGGTCACCTGCTCGGCTCCTCGGCGAAAAACTGAAGATGCAATGCACCTGCTGCTCATTATATACACGGGCTGGGAGGCAGAGCACCTGCTGCAAATCATTGCATGCCAACGTTTATTGGCTCGTTTAGTTACACTCTAAGTAGATTAGCCTCTCTAGCGAGATTCCCATTAGTCGGTTCTGTCCAACGTGGCGTCTCCGTTCCCTCCTTCAGGGAACGAGGGTTACCTACTTAACCGAGGCGTTTCTACACTTTGATTGGTTACACTTATCTCATTCAAAAATAACCACCACATCTGTCAACTGTTTAATAGAAACACATTAAGATCACTATGTGGGTGAACTAAAGAAAACATCTATCACAATAACTCTGAATAACAGCAGTAGGGGGTACTCTAATACATCACATACTCAATGTGATGTTTTTATTAAAGCTGTGGATTTACAGATATTACTAACTTGAATATAATGCTGCAAATGCTGCGAGTTTAGCTGTAATTTACCTTTATCTCTGTTTCCTCATTGTGTAATTTAGTCATTGGCAGCCAGTGCTGGGTAGATTACTTACAAATTGTAGACAGTTACTGATTTAAGTGGAATCTGATGACATAATCCAGAATACATGTCATCAGAAACTACCCAGCACTGTTGGCAGCAATAGCAGAGAGTTCATTTTGATTCCTGCTTGCTTTCATTTCACTTTGCTGTTGCTCCATACTATAGCTCAATGCCAGAGGATCAGAAAGCTCCCTTTACTGTAACGGCCATATTTCTTTTTGCATCCCACCTGTAGTCAGACTGAGGCTGTGAGACGTTCATCTCTCCTGTTATTTTTACTGAGGGAACACGGGCTGCAGTCCGGGTATCTTTCCCAGCACATTCATCTCAAACCCACATGGCAAAATGTATCACCTGTGCAGTTCAAATAATGAACACCCAACACACACATCATGTATCTCTGGTTCGAGGGCAGTTTGTTGATCAGGAGATGTTTGCACTCCTGAGAGGGATCAGGGAGCATGTTTGCAAGTGTACTGGTCACATGTGCATGTTCCCCGTCCTTCCGAATGCTTGAACAACTCATCAGCAAAGTGTGTGTATATATATATATATGTGTATATGTATATGTATATATATGTATATGTATATAGCCCCTTTCACACAGCGCATTGAACCTGGGAAATTGCCGGCAAATTGCCGGAACGCCTTCTGTGTGAACGCAAACATGACCCGGGTTTAATGCCGGGATCGATGCCGGGTTGGGGACCTAGTAACATTGCCGTGTTCAGTCCCGGAACGCGCGCTGTGTGAACAAAAGCCGTAATAATGCCGTGTCGTAGTGATGACGCTGAAGCCGGGATCGTTCGCCAGCTGTGAAACGGTACGAAATGCGCAATTTTATGATCGAATCAGAGAAATAAATGCACAAGCGTGGTTTCGCAGCTCATAAGCAAACTGAAGACGCTGCTGAGACATTACAAGTCACATCGATGTCACGTGTCTTTCCGGGACATACACGGGTTGTGTGTGAACGCGCTCTCTGATTCCGGAAAATCGCTGGCAGTGTGAATGAACCAAAATCAAATGAACCCGGGTCAAATCCCGGGTCACATTATCCGTGTATTTTCCGGAATCTCTGTGTGAAAGGGGCTTATGTGTGTGTGAAAGTTCTATGAGTTTATCAATCTGTGTCAGTTTAATAGCGAACCTAGAAGTGCACAATATCGAACATATATGTGTGGTCTAGCCCTGGCTCCTTGGTCGAAGCTATTAATACACAGCCAATGAAATCATACAATCTCACAGATCTGATCGTATATTTAAGCGCATCATAGTTTGTTTGTATACTGGTTGTCAGATTATTCACCATGCAGGACAGATCTGACAACTACAATCGTTATGTAGAGAATCTTGCTCTTCTGTTACTTCCTTTGCAACAGCATTTACTTCCTGTCTGCAGTGCTGAATGGAGTGGAATTGTGTTTATGACACATTTTGAAGGAGACAGATCAAAAAGAAATTTGATCTCTTATGAGTGTGATTTGAGATTTCATCTTCATTCTTTTGTCTGCATCATTTCTGTCTGTCTGTCTGTCTGTCTGTCAGATCCAGACCAGCCCAGCAGAGAGGAAGAGTCCTTCATCCTGAACGATCCCGATGAGGGCTTCTCGTCCGGAGCATCCAATAGCAGCCAGCCAAGCGGTTTCCGTGGGAACGCGGTGCCAGGTGTGTCCGGCCGAGGGAGCAGCTGTAAGAAGAGCCGCATGTCCACAGAGAAACACTGGGACGCTCGCAGGAGAGCCCATCCGTGTCCAGCTCCGGTGAGCAGCAGCACCTCCTGCACGGCTCTCGACCGCAGGTCAGCCGCACCTGATGTGGGCTCGACGGCTCTCGACCGCAGGCCTGATGTGGGCTCGACGGCTCTCGACCGCAGGCCTGATGTGGGCTCGACGGCTCTCGACCGCAGGCCTGATGTGGGCTCGACGGCTCTCGACCGCAGGTCAGCCGCACCTGATGTGAGCTCCACCGCAGAACGGAGCTCAACTGTTGCTGAAGCACGCAGATACTCCAAGCTCAGCCTGCAGGAGCAACATCTACCCGAGACAGAGCTGCTCTCACCCAAACACTCCCGGTCGCCCAGCTTCAACATGCAGATCATCACACAGGTGTAGAACTGGATCCTCCACCACATCTCTGAACACTTAGTTTGACTGTCAATTCTCAAAAGAATAATTTACCCTAAAAATGGGAATCTTCATTATTTACTCAGCCTCATGATATTCCATACCTGTACTGTTTTCTTTTTTTCCATGAAACATAAAAATGTGGTCCAAACTAGGAATGTGGCTGGGAACAGCTCTGCATGATTCATGAAAACATGACTTTGGAAAAGGGGAGAGTTATGTATCAGAAATGGCTTACATTTGGGGCCGTTTCTCACACAAAGCTGCAAAACAAATAGAATACTTCCATGGTGCTTTTTGGAAGGGAAAGAAAGTCGTACAGGATTGGAATGACTCAAGAGTAAATTATATGTTTTGTTGTTGGCTGAACTAATGGTGCGTTCCATTTGTCCTCGGAAGTGGGAAGGTCTTAGTTCTCTGTAGGAACCTTTAAAGGAACACTCCACCGTTTTTTCATATTAAACTATGTTATTCCCTTAACTAAGACGAGTTGATACACACCTCTCTTGTCTCAGTGTGCGCACTCAATCGCTCTGGCGCGCGGCGACACTTTGATAGCACTTAGCTTAGCCCAGTTCATTCATTAGGGACCAAACAGAGATGAAGCTAGAAGCGACCAAACACCTCCACGTTTTCCCTATTTAAATACAGTTACACGAGTAGTTACACGACCAAGTATGGTGACACAAAATAAAACGTGGCGCTTTTCTAAGCGGGTAAAAAGGATAACTATAATGTATGGCAGAATAGCACTGGGAGCACTTCGACTCGGCGCAGTAATATCATCACTCCACTCTCACTTCTGTCATTAGAACCAACGTGACTTTTTACTGTGCCGAGTCGAAGTGCTCCCAAGTGCTACTCGTGTAATTGTATTTAAATAGGGAAAACGTGGAGGTGTTTGGTCGCTTCTAGCTTCATCTCTGTTTGGTCCCTAATGAATGAACTGGGCTAAGCTAAGTGCTATCAAAGTGTCGCCGTGCGCCAGAGCGATCGAGTGCACGCACTGAGACGAGAGAGGTGTGTATCAACTCGTCTTAGTTAAGGGAATAACATAGTTTAATATGAAAAAAACGGTGGAGTGTTCCTTTAACTGGAACGCTGACTCGAGTCAGTTGCAGCTGGGAAACGGCACAACCCTGATTCATTCCCAGCTCCGACACGCCTCTTCCGAGGTAAACGGAGCGCAGCTCAATCCCTTAAACCCAAAGCAGCGAACAGACAGATTTGAGTGTTCCTCTCAGTGCCAGACCAACGTGAAGGGTGAATCCTGAGATGACAATCAGCAATAAATGATCCATAGTCATCTGAAAGATTTGAATGTGTTAGTGTAGCGTCTAATGCCTTTCTCTTATTTGGATCATATTTTTCATTAGTTGTTTTTATGTCAGTATTTTGAAATACTTTCCATAAAATTTAATTCCAAAGAATGTTTGTTTATGACACAGACCTGTTGCTTTTACTATTGCTTGCTAGCTTGATTCATTTACAATTAGTTTATGCCATTCAGAACAGCCTATAGATATACAATATATACAACTTTTGACCAAAATCAGAGAATGTTTCCTTCTTGTAGAGACTAGCGGGTTTCAGCAGTAATGAGTCCATGAACTTCAACATAAATGATGATATTTCTTGTTTAACTGTGTGTGAATAATGTAATGTACTGTCTGATCATTCAGTCCAAAGGCAACATAATATACATGTGGGCGGTCGGTGTTGTATTTTGAAGACACTTTTATTCAAAGCCATTCCTGAAAGGTTTCAGTGCTGTTCATAAAGTAGAGGTCCATGGATCTGCTGTCGGCATCACATCTGTCTTCATAGAGATGGTCTGCGGGTCAGGCTGTTCTGGGACTGAGGAACGTGTGATCGGACATGACGTTTGTTTCTATAGACGGCCACACTGTCCAGCCTGTATCTGAGGCTCACGTACAGATATAGATCTAGAACCTCTTGAGAAACAGCAAAAGATGGGTCTGTGCTGCTGTTGTGTGTTGTTATGTGCATTATATGTGCTGTAGTCACTCTCTTTGGTCATAAAGTCACATTACTGTGTGTGTGTGTGAGAGAGTGTGTAAGGTCTGTCAATGTGTTGAGTGTTTCAGCATAAATGTGGATCTGTATGATGTATTCATCTGATAGTTTCAGGCTTCACAGCATGAGGTCCATGATGTTGAGTCTCTGTTTCTATCTTTCACATGCACACAGCTGAAGTGTGTGTGTGTGTGTGTGTGTGTGTGTGTGTGTGTGTGTGTTAGCTTTCACATGCACACAGCTGTAATGTGTGTGTGTGTGTGTGTGTGTGTGTGTGTGTGTGTGTGTGTGTGTGTGTGTGTTAGCTTTCACATGCACACACAGCTGTAATGTGTCAGTTAATGTCAGCATGACATCAGTCTCATATCTCAGTTTAATATGTCTCCGGTGTGTGTATAGTGGTTGTTGTTGTAATCAAAGCTCCCAACACTGAGGTCCACTTCACATACCGATGCTGAAAAACAACATGTGAGATTATACTGTGAATAAAACATGTCAGCATTAACTGTGATAAGTGTCATTGTGTTTAAATTATCTTGAAATCCAGTGCCTTGAAAAATAACCCAATACCTGGACTTGTTCTCTGTCATTATTGCATACATTTGCACTATAATCTTCTGAGCCTTCTTCAGAACTTCAGAGTTTAAGTTAATAACTAATGATCGTTGCGACGGAAGTGAATCAATCAAAACCTACTTTAGCTGGACAATAACTTTATCCTGGAGCTGCTGTAAAGCCTAAACAATCTCCGTTACTGTAATCTCCTGTTATCTCTGTAAAGCTGCTTTGGAAGGTAAAAAGCGCTGTATAAATGAAGATGACTTGACCAGCAGTAAGCATGGAACACAGTTTGTTGTTGTGGGAAGAAGGAGGTGGGAACCGGCGAACATTCAACAAACTTTAATAATAAAATAAACCAATGCAAAATGAAAATAAAGACGGCAGCCCCTCACGGGCGACTGCTGCCACACGTAATAGATCAAAACATCAAATAGTCCAGGCCTGGTCCTGTCTCCCTCTTCACTGTCGTCGCTCCTCCGTGAGAGATACGAGACCGGTGTGTCGCTCATCATCATCATCTTCATCATCATCTTCATCATCTTCTTCATCATCTTCATCATCATCATCATCAATCACGCCGCTCTCTCTTGGCCCTCGGCCTCGTCCTGCTCGCCACAAAACAATATAGCAGATATTTCAAACAATAGATGAATATAGAAATAAATACTAGTTTGAAGCACTCAAGATACATTGCAAGTGTACATAATGTGATTATGAAAGAAAAATGGGTGTACGATAATGTAAATTCTTTTTAAAAGGGATACTTCACCGATTAGGGTTAGGCTTTGTATCAGCAGAAACCCGGCAGTATTTTGGAGTGACCGTGCTTCCCTCCCTCATGCCCCCCGAGACCACAGATTTCTGTATTGTGTGTCTGATGATGCTAAATGACCATTTTTGTGCCATCTGAGGTTTTTTTTCCAGAGGCTCTTGTGGCCAGAGGCGAGAGACTCCAGCCAGTAGGAGGCGCTGTTCCGCATGTCTTCAACCCGCCCATAGGTTGGGCTGTACATCTCGGTACAAAGCAATTTAGCACCATTTCGATGGAAAAAACGTTAGTATTTAAATTAATTTATCGTCATGGAGACGCACGATAAAACGCCGTCTTTTCAGTTTCGAGTCAAATAATAGCTTAGTTGTATAATGTCTTCCGATACTGCCCTCTGTAACCGGTAGGCGTGGCTTGGGAGTGTCCTCCTAGGGCAGCGAAAGCAAGTGCATTCTGGGAGTTGTTGTCTTTCATCCACATGAGCCAAAAATACATTCTCTGGCTTTTCTCAGTCTAAAAAGCTCCAACTTCTAAAATAATTTCACATTTCTACTACAGAAATGACCCAGCGGTGAAATATCCCTTTAACATGAATACTGACCCTGACAAGATCTTCCAAGTCTTTGCTCAGGAAGGGGATCATGGGAACGTCTGTTTGGAAAGTTTATTGAGATAGCCATGAAGAAGTGCAGCTTTGGTACAGTTAGGTCTGTTCTGGCCTAGTGTCATACGAGGATGAAGATACAACAACAACAACAACAACAACAACATATCATTTGAATGTTTACAAACTCTAGTTTTCATATTTGGTGTCTAATATTCAATACGATTTACATAGGAACAATAATGTAATAATTTGCAATAAGAGTATTTTCAGAATCATAAGGCATGATCAGACCTTTATTTTGAAATAATGAACGTGATAAATCATGAAAGATTGTTTTGAAACCTCAGTTTGTTTTTATGTCAAGAGTTCAAAAAATAACATTCATTCTAATTTGAGAAAAAAAGGTCAATTTTTTTTTAAATATAAAGAAAACACTATTCTCCATCTGTGACATGCCTGTGTTCTGTCTGCATGTTGGGTTGACTTCGTATCAAATACGGCCATACCACGTCTCAATCTACTTCATAAATTGTAAGATGTTTATGGAAATATTTTGTTAAGATAACTCATACCATATCTGGAAATGGAAGAGTCCTTATGTATTCACCGATAGAGCCTGAATTGGTACTGCGCCCAAACAAAATCTTACTAAAAGCTCACTTTTTGAGATATCAACATAATATTTAGAACACAACTTGCTGTAAAATATATGTATTTTTGGCTTACCTTGAATTTGTCCTCTAAACAGGAACTGAGAACTGGGAGCAAACGTTCCCTTTCATTCGTGGTCCAGGGCCGGACATGGAGGTCGAGTTGATTGTTTATTGTTGTTTTACATGTGCCGAATCGGCAAGTGTGTGTATGGTGTTGTTTGAACTGTATGAATGGCGTCGGCTCACTGTGTGCAGAACTGTGAAACACCTGAACAGCACGATTCAGTCCAACATTACCAGTCTGTGATCCAGCAGGAGTTGATGTAGTGCAGACAGGAACGACTCCATTGAAGCCGTACTTTTCCGAATACCGGCGTGGCGTCGGTGCTTTTCCGCTTTTATATGGGACTTCACTGCTTTAATTCCCATCGTCCCAAGTTTAAAGGTTTTTTGGCTCATGTTGCAAGTCGCCTCAAACTCGTTTCTTGCACCAGCTAATCATTCTCTATACTTCACATGATCTTGGGGCCAAATCGCACTGAACTTGCATTTACCCATTTCTTCTCCGGTCTTCCTTTCGCGAGCAGGAGACAGGCGTAATACGCTGCCGACGGAAATAAGTCACGTGAACAAGCAAATCCACAAAGAAAGATACTAAAAATCATACAACACTAATTAGATAGTTTTAATTTGGTAAAGTATAAAGATATATTGAAGTCAAAGTGTCATCTAAAATTTAAGACCTCTAATAAATAAAAATACGACTTTTTAAGACAACGCGGGAACGCGACGCTTCCGCACCAGCGCACGGATCCCAGTTAACTCTTTCCACGGAAGTTATTATTTTTATTTTATTTTTTAGAAAAGTTGCCAGCCACTGCTAGCATTATTGATCATTTTCACAGTTTGATCCAGAGATTATGTACTCTTTCAGAAGATGTGTAATAGCGCCCCCTGCCGTATAAGAGTGAAAACATGGACTGCTGGGAAATTCTGTCAATGGCGGGAAAGAGTTGAATATCTGGCTGATCAGAGCTTGAGTGAATACAGCAGCTAACCAAACGCCTAAAGCTCGTGAACGGCTCAAACTGAAATTACTGCAGGAGAGTTCGGTGTACAAGCGCAACAGATGTAATGAGAAATAGAAACAGGTTATTCTTGCCTTCAGATATTACACCGTTCCTTCTTAAACATCTGTTATATTTCACATTCAGATGTGGCAAACTGACGCCTCGCTCTGTTTATGTATGCATGTCTTTATTGTCTACCAAGGTGGAAAATTATCTTTGGCTCACCAGCACATAAAATAACAATACAGGCATAGTAAGAAAAACAAGAATAAAAACAAAACAAACACACAGAACAGATTCACATTACATAGATATAAAAATACAGTTTTCTACAATAGAATTCTGGCGAGTTTGTTCTTAGATCTGCAGTTTAAGTGATCAGAGATTAAGTGTTTGTACACTCTCTACAATAGATTTGTACACAAGTTATAAAATATGCTGACTAATTCCAAGGCCACTAGGTAGTCTAAGAAGAAATAAAGCATTTTTTATTTTTATTTAGTCTGGATAACGAAGCTCACATGTGAGTCCAGAATTGAGCCATGGTATTTAAAATTCTCCACAATTTCAATTTATAGGCTGGATTATCGTGTCTAGTTTTGTGCACATAATTATTTTGTCTTTGCAACATTAATTTCTAATTGGCTGAAGTGACACCAAGTTTCAAGGGCCTTAGTTAGAGGTAGTTTTGTCCAGTAGCCCAACTAAAACCATATCATCAGCGTATTTAAATAGTCTGAAATGTTCCTCCTTAATCATAAACTCATTAGTAAACAGAGAGAAAAGCACAGGGGAAAGAGCCTGTGCTTAAAGTGAGCACTTCTGACAGGATCCCATCGAACACAGACCGTCTGCAGACGGCAAGAGTTTCTAATCCAGAGGACTAAACCTATATTAACATCAAGATTAACAAGCCTTTTTATGAGAATACGTGTCTTCACTGAAGTAACTGTATTAAGTAGGGTCAGTACAGCATCATCTGTTACTCTTATAATCAAACTGAAGTGGATCTGACCTCGAGGGCACAGTTGAAATTACATGATCAGCCAAAACTTGCTTCTTAGTTTTGCAGTGTACATGTGTCCAGAAGAAACTGGAACAGCCTTGAAAAACTCCTTTTAATTGAGGAGTCTTGAAGACGACGGGCTTTAAACCATCAGGTCTTGCTTAACCTCAGTTTACCAAGGCTTGCGATAACCTCAGCTTTATTAAGAACTATTGTTGTGAGGTTCTCCACGTGCTGTAGAGCCTCAAGCTGTTATTATAATTACAAACAAATGCAGTAAGAGTAAAAATAGACAAACATTTGAATGAATAAATCCTTCCTGGAGCAAATATGCATGTAAACAACAGGAACAGGGTTTTAACAAACACTTCCTAGTGACAGAATCTGAAGAAGAACAAGGAGACTGCACATGATAGAGACTATTTTAATCTGACTTTGAGTGGAGATGAGTGTGAAGTTAACGAATGGATGAATAAAGATTCTATAAGAATCATAAAGAATCTGCATGCTTAAATACAGAAATGAAAATATGGCTGAAATGACAAACACACAAAGGTTTCACATGTACAATAAGATGATTTGAATGGAGAAAAACAAGTCTAAGTCATGTCTGTTTGAGTTGTTAAGCGCACATCTCCAGCGTCCCATCATGCATCTCTTTCCTGTGCTGCGTGTCTGTCTTGCATCTGTGGTCAGTGTGTGTGCCGGTGTGTGTGTCGGTGTGTGTGTCGTGTCGTGTGAAGCTGAACTGCCGGAGACTGGAGTCCTCCTCTGTTGAGTTGAAGCCGGAGTCTCCGCTGCCGTGCCGGCTGGGAACGCTGGTGTCCTGATCCTCAGGGATGGAGATCTGGATGTCCAGGACTGTATCCGTCTCAGCGCTGATCATGTCCAGCTGATCCCACACAGAACCGGAACATGGAGGAGGCAGAAGATGTGGTGTCTCCGAGTCCGACAACCAAAGCTGGAGACACACAGAGAGAACATGTTTTATTCCAGAGCAAGACTAATACTCTCTCATAGATGGTCTAACAGTCCTTCATTAGATGGTCTAACAGTCCTTCATTAGATGGTCTAACAGTCCTTCATTAGATGAGCTAACAGTCCTTCATTAGATGGTCTAACAGTCCTTCATTAGATGGTCTAACAGTCCTTCATTAGATGGTCTAACAGTCCTTCATTAGATGGTCTAACAGTCCTTCATTAGATGGTCTAACAGTCTTTCATTAGATGGTCTAACAGTCCTTCATTAGATGGTCTAACAGTCCTTCATTAGATGGTCTAACAGTCCTTCATTAGATGAGCTAACAGTCCTTCATTAGATGGTCTAACAGTCCTTCATTAGATGGTCTAACAGTCCTTCATTAGATGGTCTAACAGTCCTTCATTAGATGGTCTAACAGTCTTTCATTAGATGGTCTAACAGTCCTTCATTAGATGAGCTAACAGTCCTTCATTGGATGGGCTAACAGTCTTTCATTAGATGGTCTAACAGTCCTTCATTGGATGGGCTAACAGTCCTTCATTGGATGGGCTAACAGTCCTTCATTGGATGGGCTAACAGTCCTTCATTGGATGGGCTAACAGTCCTTCATTGGATGGGCTAACAGTCCTTCATTGGATGGGCTAACAGTCCTTCATTGGATGGGCTAACAGTCCTTCATTGGATGGGCTAACAGTCCTTCATTGGATGGGCTAACAGTCCTTCATTGGATGGGCTAACAGTCCTTCATTGGATGGGCTAACAGTCCTTCATTAGATGGGCTAACAGTCCTTCATTGGATGGGCTAACAGTCCTTCATTGGATGGGCTAACAGTCCTTCATTAGATGGGCTAACAGTCCTTCATTGGATGGGCTAACAGTCCTTCATTAGATGGGCTAACAGTCCTTCATTGGATGGTCTAACAGTCCTTCATTAGATGGGCTAACAGTCCTTCATTGGATGGGCTAACAGTCCTTCATTGGATGGGCTAACAGTCCTTCATTGGATGGGCTAACAGTCTTTCATTGGATGGGCTAACAGTCCTTCATTGGATGGGCTAACAGTCCTTCATTGGATGGGCTAACAGTCCTTCATTGGATGGGCTAACAGTCCTTCATTGGATGGGCTAACAGTCCTTCATTGGATGGGCTAACAGTCCTTCATTATTTGGGCTAACAGTCCTTCATTAGATGGGCTAACAGTCCTTCATTGGATGGGCTAACAGTCCTTCATTGGATGGGCTAACAGTCCTTCATTGGATGGGCTAACAGTCCTTCACTGGATGGGCTAACAGTCTTTCATTGGATGGGCTAACAGTCCTTCATTAGATGGGCTAACAGTCCTTCATTAGATGGGCTAACAGTCCTTCATTAGATGGGCTAACAGTCCTTCATTGGATGGGCTAACAGTCCTTCATTGGATGGGCTAACAGTCCTTCATTGGATGGTCTAACAGTCCTTCATTAGATGGGCTAACAGTCCTTCATTGGATGGGCTAACAGTCCTTCATTAGATGGTCTAACAGTAAGTACAGTAAAGTCCACTGCTGTAATCTACCCTGCTGGTAATGACTGCATGAATGCTTCTCCAGGTCTTGCTCAGACACATAAGATCTGATTTCTGCTGTTTGAAGTGGTAGAATTCAGGATCACTGACTTCATGATTAGTTTTTAGACCCTGGTTTACCTTTATCCTTCTGAATCATTCTAATATGATGATTTGATGCTCAAGAAACATTTATGATTACTATCATTGTTGAAAACAGTTCATATTTTTTTGGAAACTGTGATACATTTTATTCTTCAGGATTCTTTGAATAGAAAGTTGAAAAGAACAGCTTTTATTTGAATGAGAATCTTTTGTTTTTTGATCAATTGAATGCTTCAGAGATGTCTGGTTTCTGCACGGCGTGAGGGAACTGGAAGTGGTTAAGCACCTGCTCGACCGGAAACACAACATCTGCAGCTGCAGGCGAGCGGTGAGAGACGGCTCACGTCACACAGCTTTGCTCTCGTATTTAGATCAGACCACCAAACCACATGCCATCACAAACCAAATGACACGCTAACTAAAAAGCTTTCATAATCGTTCTAATTCTAAGAGAACAGTGAGTCCCCAGCACAGCTGTACCAGTAACAGCACAGAGAATCACTGCCAGAACAGTTTTTTCCAGCCGATGAACGATAACATCACTGGCAGTCAGAATCTATCCTTCTTCAAAGCATTTAAACAGCAGAAGACAAAACTGCAGCACACTTATAATAAACAATGTGATCATCCGCCAGTGTGGATGCTAATATAGTTATCGATATCATTCTTGGTGTGAACGGGCCTTTAGCCGGGTGTGAGAGCTGAGTGAGTTTCTAATGGTTACTCTTAGGGGTCTGAATTCATTGCTAACAATTCAGAAGTTTTATCATCCTGTTTTCATTTAGAAGGCTGTAGTGTGGATAACAAATTTTAATTTCCAGGCTGTAAAGTTACAGAACTCATTCACTGATGAAGAAAGCACAGCCTCAACTCTTCGGAATCTCAGGACCTTCTATCACAACGATATCGGAAGCATCCTAACAACACAGCTAACACAGCCTGGTTAGGGAACCGACCTGCCTTCCCTTCAGGACATTAATACTGAGTGATGCTGAGAAAAGGCTTGGCCAAGCGTGTTTGGGAGAAGGTGCTGTAGTATTAAAGCAGGCTCAAAGATAACTTTCCTCAGGACATCTGAGTATGAAACCGCACAGTCTGTGTTCTGGATCTGTGTGTGTACACAGCTGTTATATTGTGTAGCTCTTTGTTTCTGCAAAAAATTAATACATAATAATAACTAACTATTTGTATTGATTTGATTTGTATTATCTTCGACCTGTACATTTCTGGCATATGGACGTTACTTGGACCCAAAGTAAAATAACTAAATTGTAATGTAAAAACATGCATATGTATTGTAAAAAGTGCTATACAAATAAATGTCAGTTGAAAATGGAATACTTCACCACTGTCTGTCATCAACTGTGTTTTAGACACTGTTAATTAGGACAACAGCACACAACTGGATTTGATTAATCAAATCTACTTATCTCCACAGATTCTGATAACCAAATGCCATAGATCAAGGGCCTCTTAAATATCAAATAATCAAATCAAGTCTGTGAGGGGTGTTGATGCAGGAAAAGCAATGATAGATATTTTTTTTAATTATATAAAATAATACATTATTTCCAGTTTATTGTTTCGCTATATTGAGTTTATTTTAGGCAATCGCAGGAATCAATCTCAGATTTTTCTCTAGCATAGAGCAGGAATTGCAGAGACATCTCCCCTTAAAGATGTTGCCTATAGATTTCCCATATAAACGACCCCTATAAATGTCCTGTATAGACGACTGCTAAAGATGTCACATACAGATGAGCCCTATATATGTCCCATATAGACGACCCATAAAGACAACCCCTATAGACGACCCATTAAGATGTCCTGCAAAGACAACCCCTATATCTGGCCCCCTATGTATGTCCCACATAGACAACCCCCTATAGATTTCCCCTATAGATACTGTATCACATACAGATGACCGAAATAGACAACCCATAAAGATGTCCCGTATAGACAATCCCCATAGATGGCCCATATAGACAACCCCTATAGATGGCCCATATAAACAACCCCATAGATGGCCCACATAGACGACCCATAACGATGTCCCGTATAGACAATCCCTATAGATGGCCCATATGAACGACCCATAAAGATGTCCCGTACAGACAATCCCTATAGAATGCCCATATAGACAACCCCTATTGATGGCCTGTATAGACAATCCCTATAGATGGCCCATATAGACGACCCATAAAGATGTCCCGTAAAGACAATCCCTATAGAATGCCCATATAGACAACCCCTATTGATGGCCTATTTAGACAATCCCTATAGATGGCCCAATATAGACAACCCATAAAGATGTCCCGTATAGACAATCCCTATAGATGGCCCATATAGACGACCCATAAAGATGTCCCGTATAGATGACCCATAAAGATGTCCCGTATAGACAACCCCAATAGATGACCTGTATAGACAACCCCTATAGATGGCTTGTATAGACAATCCCTATAGATGGCCCATATAGACGGCCTGTATAGACAACCCCATAGATGACCCATATAGATGGCCCCCGAAAGATGTCCCATATAGACAACCTCTATAGGCTATATCTCTCGCATAACTCCTGTATTATGTATTTTTTGTCATATTGACAAGTTAGAACAGGTAACTGTAGTAAAAATGTGCTTAATTTAATTATTATTCAACAGAAATGCTTCTCTGCAAACACTGTCTTTTGTCTTAATTCCTGGAGAAATCTGATGTATTTTGACAAACAGTTAATTAATGCATAACAACTAACTGACACATCTTTAATCAATGCATAACAACTAACTGACACATCTATAATCAAAGCTTAACAACTAACTGACACATCTTTAATCAAAGGTCATTGAAACCTTGTGATATCATAGCATGTAACAGAGTATAAATGTTTTTACCTCCTGAATGTGAGGCGGGAGTTGAACATTTGGGTAGAAGATGCTCTTGAAGGACTTAAACACCTTGTAAAAGCTAAACCACACCAGCAGCCCCAGCAGCCCCAGCAGGACGCACACCCCCAACGACGACAGGAAGTACAGAAATATCTTCCAGTACGGAATCAGTCCTGAAATCACACACAGCATTCAATCTCTACACGTCTCACACTCATTCATCTGGGCTGGACTAGCCATGACATCTGAAGCATAGATTCTGCCTTATGTAACATCAGTGGCGGCTGGTGCTAAAAAAATTTGGGGGGGGGGGCGCGACAAACTGAATTATTAATCCAGGACTGAATGTAGGCTAATTGTTAAATAACAATATAACAGTGATAATAATGTAGCTATCATTAGTATAAAGTTTAGCTAAAACTTCAGCCGGTAGGGTTGGGAAATAGCCAATTGCCAAATAAATCTGAATTTTTGGCCTAAATGGCGATGTATGGTATAATCTGAGTATTTAATTATTATTTTTCTATTTGAATTAAAAAAAAACTGTATTTAATAAAAAAAAAAAAGAAAAATTAATATCCTGATCAATATTGTCCTACAAACAATGTTCATATTGAAGGTTATAAAAACAAACATAGTGTAACCTTGCTGTCTATCTGCAGTGCAGTGTATCCAAAAAAGGGGTCACCTTACATTCTAACATTGCAACATTACAATCTAAAAACAAAATAATGCTTTTTAAAGAAGTAGTTAAATTTACTAAACTTAAAAAAAAATAATAATAAAAATAAAAACAAAGCTAATATAAAAATACACATGTAGGTTTGAAATTCTCTAGCACATTTATGTTCACCAACAACAACAAATATTCAACAACAAATATTTAAGCTAAATATATTTATAATTTAGTGCTAATGAATATTTTAGTCAGAATAATTGCGATGCTATTCTATTGCGCTTCGTCTGTCCGGCGCGCATGCACGCGGCGGCGCTCGTTCACGGACGTTTAGCTTGCAGAAAGCTCATTCACTCATCACAGAAAACTGGAAATATTGACATTCTAACATTTATAGATGGAGAATATGTCCGTGAAATGTAAGTTATGTACTGAGGAAATTATTGGATGTCACTTCAGCTTATGGCTAAATATTATTAGAGGTATATTTGTTTCCACCAATCGCTGCACAAGTGAAGTTTACGTGTGATGACGAAAGCACGTTAGTGCGAGCCCTCCCGGAACCCATAGAGAATGCATTGCAGTACCTGCAGTTCGAAAAAAATAATCTTTTAATGTAAGTCTATGGGAGCACTCTGGGCGATTCTCAGCCAGGGTAAAATCGCCCAAAAAGAGGCGGGACTCCACAGAACGTGACTTGGCGCTGATTGGACTATATCCAGAGGCAGAACAACAGTGAGTGACTGCTAGCGTAACTCTGTGGTTGAATGAGATTGTGATTGAAAAAGTCCCTTTCACTCTTTGGTGGTGGTGGTGCGTCGCCCCATCGGCCTAATGAAGAAACCGCCGCTGTGTAACATGATGATCCATAAATGGTAGGTTATAAATGTCATAGATATTGTTGAATAACCATATAAATTATGTAGCTTAAGAGAATTACATTTATTAAATGAATCATGTTTCTCAGAATGGCAGCCTTTACTGGGTAAAGGTGCTGTGAGGGGTAAGTTGTGTCACTGGATCACCATATTTAGTTTTCACTTCTATGGCTGTATGTTTAAGAAACATTTGAGTGTGGGTTGTTCATTAACCTTTTATTGAACCAAGAGGTTAACATGACACGTGACTCATAAATGACACATGAAATCTCTTATCAGACATGAAGAGTTATTACCAACCATATATGACTCTACTTGTTGATTTCACTGGAAAGCAAACTGAACTCAGCATGTGTGTTTGAGAGAGAGAGTGAGTGAGTGAGTGAGTGAGTGAGTGAGTGTGATGGATCTGCTGACCTTCAGTGCGTGTGCATTGTATGTCACTGAAGACGCTTGTCTTGTTGTAGAAGTCATAGCGACTCTGAACTCTGACACAGTACCCCGTCCATCGGTCCAGCTCAGACAGCGTCACCACATTATTCTGCGTCTTCAAGACTTCAGCCTTCTGCACAGGCACAAGAAGAGAGGGAATGGGTTAGCTATAGCGGGAACGCTATACTTCACTCATCAGTAACATTATTATCATTTTTAATATTATTATTATTGGTGGATTAATGGTCCAAAAATCCAGTGACATCCACATATTCAGACTTCTGGACCTCAGTGTTTGTGGAAATAGTTTTAAAGTACTTTAAGAGAGAAGAATCTGGATACAGATTAGAAACCAACATCTTTTTAAAGAACGTGGTCATCATGCTCTTAAAAGCACTTCTGTATTCCTTCAGTCTCAGACATGATGCTGACATCAGAGATTCTACTAGTCCACACTAGATGCCACTTTCAGACACTATCGGTGCGTCCCAATTCGCATACTATCCATCCTAAATAGTACTTGAAAATAGAGTAAGTACGTCCCAAATCGTAGTATGTTGAAATGAGTAGTCCAAAGATACACGGATGGTCTACTATTTCTGGTCAGAATCCAAAATGCAGATTGATGCACACTTTAACGGCTAATGTTACCAACAATCAATAGCGCGCAGGACGAGGATTCGATTAGAACTACAAACACAAGTGAAAAGTGTAAAAAAAAAAAAATCTACAGACATGGAGGACACGCGAGTCCGGCGGTTAAGCAGAGAGGTTTAATTATCAGTATCTATCCTGACAAAAATGTATTTATTCAGTGTTGTCCACATCATATTTCATCTGCAGCAGCATTAGTAGAAGTAGGCAAATTGGGACGCAGCAGAACTGTCCTGCAGAGTTCAGCTCCAACCCTGCTCAAACACACCTGCACCAGTTAATAAAGGTCTTCAGGACCACGAAAGAACCCCAGGCAGGTGTGTTTGATCAGGGCTGATCTCTGCAGGACCACTAGAGAACCCCAGGCAGGTGTGTTTGATCAGGGCTGATCTCTGCAGGACCACTAGAGAACCCCAGGCAGGTGTGTTTGATCAGGGCTGATCTCTGCAGGACCACTAGAGAACCCCAGGCAGGTGTGTTTGATCAGGGCTGATCTCTGCAGGACCACTAGAGAACCCCAGGCAGGTGTGTTTGATCAGGGCTGATCTCTGCAGGACCACTAGAGAACCCCAGGCAGGTGTGTTTGATCAGGGCTGATCTCTGCAGGACCACTAGAGAACCCCAGGCAGGTGTGTTTGATCAGGACTGATCTCTGCAGGGCCACTAGAGAACCCCAGGCAGGTGTGTTTGATCAGGGCTGATCTCTGCAGGACCCCTAGAGAACCCCAGGCAGGTGTGTTTGATCAGGACTGATCTCTGCAGGACCACTAGAGAACCCCAGGCAGGTGTGTTTGATCAGGGCTGATCTCTGCAGGACCACTAGAGAACCCCAGGCAGGTGTGTTTGATCAGGGCTGATCTCTGCAGGGCCACTAGAGAACCCCAGGCAGGTGTGTTTGATCAGGGCTGATCTCTGCAGGGCCACTAGAGAACCCCAGGCAGGTGTGTTTGATCAGGGCTGATCTCTGCAGGACCACTAGAGAACCCCAGGCAGGTGTGTTTGATCAGGGCTGATCTCTGCAGGGCCACTAGAGAACCCCAGGCAGGTGTGTTTGATCAGGGCTGATCTCTGCAGGGCCACTAGAGAACCCCAGGCAGGTGTGTTTGATCAGGGCTGATCTCTGCAGGACCACTAGAGAACCCCAGGCAGGTGTGTTTGATCAGGGCTGATCTCTGCAGGACCACTAGAGAACCCCAGGCAGGTGTGTTTGATCAGGGCTGATCTCTGCAGGACCACTAGAGAACCCCAGGCCAGTGTGTTTGATCAGGACTGATCTCTGCAGGAGCACTAGAGAACCCCAGGCAGGTGTGTTTGATCAGGGCTGATCTCTGCAGGACCACTAGAGAACCCCAGGCAGGTGTGTTTGATCAGGGCTGATCTCTGCAGGACCACTAGAGAACCCCAGGCAGGTGTGTTTGATCAGGGCTGATCTCTGCAGGGCCACTAGAGAACCCCAGGCAGGTGTGTTTGATCAGGGCTGATCTCTGCAGGGCCACTAGAGAACCCCAGGCAGCTGTGTTTGATCAGGGCTGATCTCTGCAGGACCACTAGAGAACCCCAGGCAGGTGTGTTTGATCAGGGCTGATCTCTGCAGGACCACTAGAGAACCCCAGGCCGGTGTGTTTGATCAGGACTGATCTCTGCAGGACCACTAGAGAACCCCAGGCCGGTGTGTTTGATCAGGACTGATCTCTGCAGGACCACTAGAGAACCCCAGGCAGGTGTGTTTGATCAGGGCTGATCTCTGCAGGACCACTAGAGAACCCCAGGCAGGTGTGTTTGATCAGGGCTGATCTCTGCAGGGCCACTAGAGAACCCCAGGCAGGTGTGTTTGATCAGGGCTGATCTCTGCAGGGCCACTAGAGAACCCCAGGCAGGTGTGTTTGATCAGGGCTGATCTCTGCAGGACCACTAGAGAACCCCAGGCAGGTGTGTTTGATCAGGGCTGATCTCTGCAGGACCACTAGAGAACCCCAGGCCAGTGTGTTTGATCAGGACTGATCTCTGCAGGACCACTAGAGAACCCCAGGCAGGTGTGTTTGATCAGGGCTGATCTCTGCAGGACCACTGGAGAACCCCAGGCAGGTGTGTTTGATCAGGGCTGATCTCTGCAGGACCACTAGAGAACCCCAGGCAGGTGTGTTTGATCAGGGCTGATCTCTGCAGGACCACTAGAGAACCCCAGGCAGGTGTGTTTGATCAGGGCTGATCTCTGCAGGACCACTAGAGAACCCCAGGCCAGTGTGTTTGATCAGGACTGATCTCTGCAGGACCACTAGAGAACCCCAGGCAGGTGTGTTTGATCAGGGCTGATCTCTGCAGGACCACTAGAGAACCCCAGGCAGGTGTGTTTGATCAGGGCTGATCTCTGCAGGGCCACTAGAGAACCCCAGGCAGGTGTGTTTGATCAGGACTGATCTCTGCAGGGCCACTAGAGAACCACAGGCAGGTGTGTTTGATCAGGGCTGATCTCTGCAGGACCACTAGAGAACCCCAGGCAGGTGTGTTTGATCAGGGCTGATCTCTGCAGGGCCACTAGAGAACCCCAGGCAGGTGTGTTTGATCAGGGCTGATCTCTGCAGGACCACTAGAGAACCCCAGGCAGGTGTGTTTGATCAGGGCTGATCTCTGCAGGACCACTAGAGAACCCCAGGCAGGTGTGTTTGATCAGGGCTGATCTCTGCAGGACCACTAGAGAACCCCAGGCAGGTGTGTTTGATCAGGGCTGATCTCTGCAGGACCACTAGAGAACCCCAGGCAGGTGTGTTTGATCAGGGCTGATCTCTGCAGGACCACTAGAGAACCCCAGGCTGGTGTGTTTGATCAGGGCTGATCTCTGCAGGACCACTAGAGAACCCCAGGCCAGTGTGTTTGATCAGGGCTGATCTCTGCAGGACCACTAGAGAACCCCAGGCAGGTGTGTTTGATCAGGGCTGATCTCTGCAGGACCACTAGAGAACCCCAGGCAGGTGTGTTTGATCAGGGCTGATCTCTGCAGGACCACTAGAGAACCCCAGGCAGGTGTGTTTGATCAGGGCTGATCTCTGCAGGACCACTAGAGAACCCCAGGCCAGTGTGTTTGATCAGGGCTGATCTCTGCAGGACCACTAGAGAACCCCAGGCAGGTGTGTTTGATCAGGGCTGATCTCTGCAGGACCACTAGAGAACCCCAGGCAGGTGTGTTTGATCAGGGCTGATCTCTGCAGGACCACTAGAGAACCCCAGGCAGGTGTGTTTGATCAGGGCTGATCTCTGCAGGACCACTAGAGAACCCCAGGCTGGTGTGTTTGATCAGGGCTGATCTCTGCAGGACCACTAGAGAACCCCAGGCCAGTGTGTTTGATCAGGGCTGATCTCTGCAGGACCACTAGAGAACCCCAGGCCAGTGTGTTTGATCACCTCCAGGACAGGGGCCCTCGAGGGCCAGAGTTGAGGACCGCTGATCTATGCAGTGCAACTGCTGGTCATTAGCGCACAGATACCTGATAGCCTTCGGGACGCTTCCAGTAGTAGATGAGGTACTGCATGTCGTGGACCAGCGTCTTCATGGACTCGTTGGTGCTGCTCAGAGGGTCAGCGATGACGATCTCCAGATCTCCTTTAACAGAGGTCAGCTTCACACTGGACGGAGGACCTAGATCAGCTACAGAGGAGAGGGACAGAGCTGTGGTCACACCGCAGAATCAAGAGCCGAGGCCAGATTACAACAGACCATTTTAATCACCGTCTTTATCTGGGCAGAAGGTGATGTTGGTCCAGTTGGAGAACTGCTGTGCTGTGTTGGCCCGCACACGCAGGAAATACATGCCCCAGTAACTCAGTTCAGCATCAGTGAAATCACAGCGCCGCTCCAGAACATCCGCGCACATGGTCTTCCATTTCTGCTTGTGAGGCGGCTTACGGGAATAAACTGCCCTGTTGGAGAAAAGACCACATGAGTGACTCGATTCATCATGTGAAGTACAGCAGTCACTGACCCTAGACAGAGGGTTTCTATATGATGCCTGAGGGAAACTGCTGGATGTCTCCCATTTGGAGTTTATTTATTAAAGCATTAACATGTCATGGCTTGGACGTCCATCCCAGAGTTTTTTCTTGCTTCTGTGTCTGTCTGTATTCTTCTATATATTTACTTACAATATATAGTATAATGCTTTAGAATTCATTATCATTGGCTGAATGACGTCTGTTCCCATGAACTTTTGCCTATGCTTTGCATAGATTTGGCGAAACATTTGTCAGTCTGAAGAGGACTGGCTTCATGGATTGAGTGTCTGTAGGCAATGAAGATTATGAGCTTCAATAAAGCCCAAGCACAATTCAGCACATTTCTCACTTAATTCTTACTATTATAATGCAATTCTATATTACACATCAAGGTAGTATTTGTTGTACTGCCTTTAAGCAGATAATTCATTTCTGCGTTACAGAAATAAGTCACATCGAGAAGAGCAAGAATAAAACAAAACATCTGGACAGATTACAATAATGAGAAATTTGGAGGAAAATAACGTCAATATATTAAAATATTTTTATACTACAGGACATGAACCTCAAATCTCTCACAAGAATCTATTATAACCTGTCCAGCCTGTGTAATTATTTTTCATTTTGTTATCTGTAATTAGAAGATTGGCTCAATAATCTAAATAAACATGATGCTATGGATGAAAGCAGAGATATAGTGTTCTTACGAGAGATACTGTGCAGTGAAGGTGATCGTCCCGTTGATGGCGCTCTGCTGATCATCAGCCCAGTCCCAGTGCAGAACATACTGTGTGTTGAGACTCTGAACAAAGAGATTCTGAGGAGGGCTCCAATCTGCAAGAGCTGGGAGACACACACACACACACACATAATCAAACACGTTTAGTTAAGGTTGCATACAGGTTTTCCCACATCACATAGTACTTTTACAGTGTAAAAGTATAACGCTACCTATAACACCTGATGTACTCGTTACATCATAAGAATGGCATCTACGCTAATGTTACTCTTTCTGTTTATATCCCGAGGTTTACATAAGTCAGCCGGATCCGGGCCGTATCCAGATCAGATGGTGGACCTGCGCCTAGACACGACCACAACGCATGATGTAATCAGCCGGATCCGGGCCGTATCCAGATCAGATGGTGGACCTGCGCCTAGACACGACCACAACACATGATGTAGTCAGCCGGATCCGGGCCGTATCCAGATCAGATGGTGGACCTGCGCCTAGACACGACCACAACGCATGATGTAATCAGCCGGATCCGGGCCGTATCCAGATCAGATGGTGGACCTGTGCCTAGACACGACCACAACGCATGATGTAGTCAACCGGATCCGGGCCGTATCCAGATCAGATGATGGACCTGTGCCTAGACACGACCACAACGCATGATGTAGTCAACCGGATCCGGGCCGTATCCAGATCAGATGGTGGACCTGCGCCTAGACACGACCACAACACATGATGTAGTCAGCCGGATCCGGGCCGTATCCAGATCAGATGGTGGACCTGCGCCTAGACACGACCACAACGCATGATGTAATCAGCCGGATCCGGGCCGTATCCAGATCAGATGATGGACCTGTGCCTAGACACGACCACAACACATGATGTAGTCAGCCGGATCCGGGCCGTATCCAGATCAGATGGTGGACCTGTGCCTAGACACGACCACAACGCATGATGTAGTCAACCGGATCCGGGCCGTATCCAGATCAGATGATGGACCTGTGCCTAGACACGACCACAACGCATGATGTAGTCAACCGGATCCGGGCCGTATCCAGATCAGATGGTGGACCTGCGCCTAGACACGACCACAACACATGATGTAGTCAGCCGGATCCGGGCCGTATCCAGATCAGATGGTGGACCTGCGCCTAGACACGACCACAACGCATGATGTAATCAGCCGGATCCGGGCCGTATCCAGATCAGATGATGGACCTGTGCCTAGACACGACCACAACGCATCCCTGAAGTGTCAGCAGAGATTGTGTCATCTAGACTCTCCCCTGTGAAGGCCTCATCGACACAGATCCTCAACAAACCCGTCTCCATACTGCGCACACACACACACACACACACACACACACACACACACACACACACACACACACACACACACACACACACACACACACACACACACACACACACAGTCAGTGCTGTGAAGACCTCAAACACACAGAAGCTGGAGGATTTCTGGATTAACTGCTCAGGACACACAAGAAAATCATGAACCATCACAAAAGTCACACAGCAATGAGAAAAGCACTTCTGAACGGTCAGGTTCATAAATCCAGACATTAGTTTGTCTTGTGGACTTCATGTTCACTGATTAATATTTAGCCGATTTTGCCAGGTGTGTGTAAACTGTGTTTTTCTGCATCGTAGATTCTCATGAGATGAAATGAGCATCTGAAACAGTGGCCAGCATATCCTCTGAAACACAGCAATGCATTACCGAAAGAGTGCAGAGTTCACTCATAAAGCCAGATAGATCTTTAGTGTGTTCTTTATGTTGGGCTCATCAGTTGCTCAGAAACACTGATGGTCACAGACGCACAGATCTGCCAGTAATCTCAGTGTCACACAGCAAAGAGTTTTTACTTTTATGAACTTCCCATTTAAACTTACACCATTATTTATTCATTCAGAACGCGCACGAAAGCAAGAGGCGGGACTTATCGCGTGAACATCCAATCATAGCGCAGTGCCTCCGATCATGTGACTTTCCCCCATTCCTTCTCAATTACCCACAATGCACTCAGAGGAAAGAGAGGCGCTGGTGTCACTGTACAGGCACTTAGAAAAGCCAATCATTTATGCAGTTATTAATGTCATATTTCTTAGTGTTTGCCTCATTTTTGAGGAGGCACTGCCTCTCTGTCTCCTCAGATGAACATCCAGAAACCTTCTACACGCTCTTGCTTAGACTCGTTCCCGAGTTTATCCGTAATGGGTTTATCCTGTAATGGGAAGGATTGGGGTCTGGGGTGGAGGCGGAGGCAGAGGCGGGTCTAGGGGGCCACCCCGAAATTTCATTTGCTACTGGCAATTTCATCTTTCATTTCAACTTATTGAAAGAAGGATTTATTTTCAACTCTCACAAACACTGACAGAGCAGGTTATTTCTGATATGAAACACAGGCTCATGTTCCCAAATGATGAATACTGTTTCAGCGCTCTTTAATGTGGCGTGGTCAAGTGAAGCGGCAGCACACGTGATCCGATCATCTCTTCCTCTTTACTGCAGCTAATAAACATCAGAACACCTGTTGTAGGTCACGTGACAACGACATCGTGATGTCCAGACTGCGTTCATACTGTATATAGAAGATACTTGTTTAACTTCTACTTCTTCTTCTTCAAAAAAAGTATCCAATGAAAAAACGACTCAAGTAGCTATTACTAGTTACTTCGGATCATATGTCTATAGATATATGTGTGTGTGTGTGTGTGTGTGTGTGTGTGTGTGTGTGTGTGTGTGTTTTCAGCCCAAAAATCATTGCCTGTCCTTTGGTTTGTATAATAACAACAACTACATTTGGATTATAAAACAATGTGGAAATAAAGTGAATCTGCAGAGTTTTGCATCCGACAGGCATGTAAAGGGAACCACTGAACCTCTTCACATGTGCTCATGACCGCTACTGAACATCTGAACACACACTACCATCAAACGCACATCCACGGGTCACCTTCTGTCTGTTCTCCAACATGTGATCAAATGTATATTTCTGCAAGCGCGTTTAAACTAGTTAACAGACAGGCAAAGGCACTCGTTTTCAAGACGAGTTCGCACGCCACTGCGCAACACACACACACACACACACGCACACACACACACATCACCGCGGGATGGCGGCTGTTGGACTGTGGACAATGACTCATTTAATGTTTAAATTAATGTATATGTCCAAGAAACTGGTAATGTCATTCTCTGTAGTAGTGCTATCGTAGACTAATAATCTGTTTGGCTGTAAAATATTCCCTGAATGAAATGAAATGGAAAGTATCATTCATTCACAGACACACGCAGATGTTTAACTAATGAAGATCTTCATCGCGGACAAACAATAGGATGCATTTGCATATTTGCTTTCACTTAGGCTGCTTGATTATTCATACATTATTTGTATTCAAAATAATTTGTTCACGTTAATGTGAATGTCAAATAAACAGGCAAAAGGGTGATCTAGCCCGGGGAAGAGAGGAACGGCTGAACACTGAACTGCATATATGAGCAATACAAGCCTGATGTAGGAAATATGATACTCAACAAACTACACATATGCATACAAGTTTGCATGTGTTCTTGCTGAGTATCATATTTCACACACACACACACACACACACACACACACACACACACACACACACACACACACACACACACACACACACACACACACACACACACACACACACACACACACACACACACACACACACACACACACACACACACACACACACACACACACACACACACACACACACACACACACACACACACACACACACACACACACACACACACTCTTCAACAGTTTTTCCAGAAGACCTCCAGTGCCTAAACTGAGGGTTATCTTCCACTATTAATATATGAACACTTACTGTGCAACATCTGTTAGAAACCCTTCACTGGCTCTTTCTGCTGCTCTCAGGGTTATGTGTGTGTGTGTGTGTGTGTGTGTGTGTGTGTGTGTGTGTGTGTGGTAACACCGCTGAGCAGTCGCTGAAGTTTAGTTGTATCCAGATGCAATGACAATAAAGGCTAATTCTAATTCTAATCATAACTCTATTAGTCTTGTGTACTTCTTCAGCTGCATTAATGATGAATGCCGCAATATCAGCGCTCACATCTGGACTACACACAGTACCCCAGTACTTCTGCTATTAGCTGATGTTTGCAACTCAGACATTGCTATACGCTGAGGTTGAAAACACTGTTTGCCAAGTTGTTTCAGACATATAGTTTACATGAGTGCTGTTTTCTCCGGCAGCGCACGAAAGCATGTTTAAATATGATGTAAAAAAGATGTGATTGTGAGTAAAAGGTTTAATAGACAGCGGCATCATTTAGGAATAAGGTCGTGTCCAGTCTGTTGATGAGTAATGGTGCATAGGCTGCTTCATACATATTTAGGCTATAGATCATAGATATAATGCTATTTCTTTTTTCAAATGTAGTTTTTACAGTAAAATATTAGGCTGAATAATGTAACTGGTCAGATGGCGATGTCTGCACTAGCCCTTTCTCCACCGGAGGCCCTAAACCCTGTAGATTAGGTCCATAGCCCAGAGTCTCTGTGGGTTTCCCACCGGTAGTTATAGGAACTGATGGTTCCCTCAGGAACACGCTCCTGGTTACGTTCGCACCGACAGTAGGAACTCTGAAGTGACGTATTTCAGTTCGAGGAACTAACTGACTCCTACTCCAGAGTCTAGAGCAGGGCCGTGCAGAGACCTCTGGAGGGGCAGGTGCTCAAAGTATAAAAGGGGGGCACATGGAACAAGGCTTTAAATGGGGCTGTTTTTTTCCTGGCTTAAAACGAGGCGGAGGTGGTAAAATCCTAATAATGTATTTTAATAATAAGATAATAAAATGTGTATTTTTTTGTAGATCATCATATAGCCTAATGTGTTTCCCACATCATTTTTGTGGGTGGAGCTTGGTACCTCTAGGGGGGTCCGGGGGCATGCCCCCCCGTAAGAAAATTTTGTACATTTTAAAGATAAATTCATTAATCTGGTGAACTTTGAGTCACCCGAATCTGCCCGAATCCACTGTTAAAAATAAATAATCCACCCGCAAACCGCCCATATTCTTTGATTTAGATATTGCATCTGATCATCACATTACAATTATTCAAATTCTTAGTGTTAAGCATGATAGTATGGTAACATATCACACTGAAGTAGGCTGATTTAAAATGAACATTTATATACAATAAAAGTTCTTCTTTTGGCAAAATTACATTTCCTTAATAGCCTAAACAGAGGCTTTTCTCCCTTCAAACTTAAATTGTCAATGTTTCATTACATCACTGTTTGAAATCTCTAATTTTTTGTATCTTTTATAAAGGGCATCTTTCCCCTAATTTTATTAAATGTAGCCTATGCTCCAACTTTCATTTCAAATTCTTAAATTTGATCAATATATTATAGTTATTATATTATAGTTACCAATCACATTAAATACTTTACATTGAAAAATTATAACTGTATTAAATTAGATTATTTTTAATATTTTTGAATATACAAATAAGGAATGTTGAAAAGATGATACTTTAAACCGCCAGTAGGAGGCGGCAGGCGACCGTTTTAATGAGCGAGTCATTGAGTCATTCATTCAAACGATTCGTTCAATCGGTTGATTTATTCAGAATGAGGCAGTTTGTGAATGGGTAATTGAATCTTTGACTCAAACGATTCGTTCAAAATGCTGAATCATTCAGTAATGCAACAAGTGTTGCTGTGAGATGCGCGATGGTTCTGCGGTGATATTTGTTTGGAACTATTTTCGCTGCTGAAACGGAACAAAAACAGTCATTGCGTCTAAAATGTAAGTGACTTAATTTTAACTATTTGTTTATTGACCTGTTATGAAATCAGTCTCGGTTTTAATCTTGATGGCATTCAGGAAAACAGTTACTTCTACAGCCTACACACTGCAATATAAACAACATCTCTGCATGCTCTCTTCACGTCGTCCTTGTAAAATAATAATAATAATAATAATAATAATAAGTAAACAAACATCAAAATCACTTCGCTGAAAATGAAACGCCACTTATTGCAGCCGCAGATTTTAAGATATCTTCTGGTAGTGCGTGTAGCCGCGCGAAATTAAAGAATGTGCGTGCAGCGTGAGGAATCGTTCTGGATGAGTTCGTCAGGTGAAAGGTCATCATGTGGATCATTTCATTTACGGCTAAATTATTATTTATTAATTTTACTAATGGTTAGATTGGGCAGGCATCCACAAAAGGGCCTTTAATTACAAAAAAAGGAGAGGAAATTTTGCCTTGACAAAAGGGCACTTTGGGCACCAAGGGGCAAAGGGGCAGGTGCTCGAGCACCCAACGCCCCCCCCTCTGCATGTGCCTGGTCTAGAGCAGCACTAGAGGAACTACAGCGACGCACTAGAGGAACTACAGCAGCGACGCACTAGAGGAACTACAGCAGCGACGCACTAGAGGAACTACAGCGACGCACTAGAGGAACTACAGCGACGCACTAGAGGAACTACAGCGACGCACTAGAGGAACTACAGCGACGCACTAGAGGAACTACAGCGACGCACTAGAGGCACTACAGCGACGCACTAGAGGAACTACAGCGACACACTAGAGGCACTACAGCGACGCACTAGAGGAACTACAGCGACACACTAGAGGAACTACAGCGACGCACTAGAGGCACTACAGCGACGCACTAGAGGCACTACAGCGACGCGCTAGAGGAACTACAGCGACGCGCTAGAGGAACTACAGCGACGCACTAGAGGAACTACAGCGACGCACTAGAGGCACTACAGCGACGCACTAGAGGAACTACAGCGACACACTAGAGGCACTACAGCGACGCACTAGAGGAACTACAGCGACGCACTAGAGGAACTACAGCGACGCACTAGAGGCACTACAGCGACGCACTAGAGGAACTACAGCGACGCACTAGAGGAACTACAGCGACGCACTAGAGGCACTACAGCGACGCACTAGAGGAACTACAGCGACACACTAGAGGAACTACAGCGACGCACTAGAGGAACTACAGCGACGCACTAGAGGCACTACAGCGACGCACTAGAGGAACTACAGCGACGCGCTAGAGGAACTACAGCGACGCACTAGAGGAACTACAGCGACGCACTAGAGGCACTACAGCGACGCACTAGAGGAACTACAGCGACGCACTAGAGGAACTACAGCGACGCACTAGAGGAACTACAGCGACGCACTAGAGGAACTACAGCGACGCACTAGAGGAACTACAGCGACGCACTAGAGGAACTACAGCGACGCACTAGAGGAACTACAGCGACACACTAGAGGCACTACAGCGACGCACTAGAGGCACTACAGCGACGCACTAGAGGAACTACAGCGACGCACTAGAGGCACTACAGCGACGCACTAGAGGAACTACAGCGACGCACTAGAGGAACTACAGCGACGCACTAGAGGCACTACAGCGACGCACTAGAGGAACTACAGCGACGCACTAGAGGAACTACAGCGACGCACTAGAGGAACTACAGCGACGCACTAGAGGAACTACAGCGACGCACTAGAGGAACTACAGCGACGCACTAGAGGAACTACAGCGACGACGCACTAGAGGAACTACAGCGACGACGCACTAGAGGCACTACAGCGACGCACTAGAGGAACTACAGCGACGCACTAGAGGAACTACAGCGACGCACTAGAGGAACTACAGCGACGACGCACTAGAGGAACTACAGCGACGCACTAGAGGAACTACAGCGACGCACTAGAGGAACTACAGCGACGCACTAGAGGCACTACAGCGACGCACTAGAGGAACTACAGCGACGCACTAGAGGCACTACAGCGACGCACTAGAGGAACTACAGCGACGCACTAGAGGAACTACAGCGACGCACTAGAGGAACTACAGCGACGCACTAGAGGAACTACAGCGACGCACTAGAGGAACTACAGCGACGACGCACTAGAGGCACTACAGCGACGCACTAGAGGAACTACAGCGACGCACTAGAGGAACTACAGCGACGCACTAGAGGAACTACAGCGACGACGCACTAGAGGAACTACAGCGACGCACTAGAGGAACTACAGCGACGCACTAGAGGAACTACAGCGACGCACTAGAGGCACTACAGCGACGCACTAGAGGAACTACAGCGACGCACTAGAGGAACTACAGCGACGCACTAGAGGAACTACAGCGACGCACTAGAGGAACTACAGCGACGCACTAGAGGAACTACAGCGACGCACTAGAGGCACTACAGCGACGCACTAGAGGAACTACAGCGACGCACTAGAGGAACTACAGCGACGCACTAGAGGAACTACAGCGACGCACTAGAGGAACTACAGCGACGCACTAGAGGAACTACAGCGACGCACTAGAGGAACTACAGCGACGCACTAGAGGAACTACAGCGACGCACTAGAGGCACTACAGCAGCGACGCACTAGAGGCACTACAGCAGCGACGCACTAGAGGAACTACAGCGACGCACTAGAGGAACTACAGCGATGACGCACTAGAGGAACTACAGCGATGACGCACTAGAGGCACTACAGCGACGCACTAGAGGAACTACAGCGACGCACTAGAGGAACTACAGCGACTCGCTAGAGGAACTACAGCGACTCGCTAGAGGAACTACAGCGACTCGCTAGAGGAACTACAGCGACGCGCTAGAGGAACTACAGCGACGCGCTAGAGGAACTACAGCGACGCACTAGAGGAACTACAGCGACGCACTAGAGGAACTACAGCGACGCACTAGAGGAACTACAGCGACGCACTAGAGGAACTACAGCGACGCACTAGAGGAACTACAGCGACGCACTAGAGGAACTACAGCGACGCACTAGAGGAACTACAGCGACGCACTAGAGGAACTACAGCGACGCACTAGAGGAACTACAGCGACGCACTAGAGGAACTACAGCGACGCACTAGAGGAACTACAGCGACGCACTAGAGGAACTACAGCGACGCACTAGAGGAACTACAGCGACTCACTAGAGGAACTACAGCGACTCACTAGAGGAACTACAGCGACGCACTAGAGGAACTACAGCGACGCACTAGAGGCACTACAGCGACGCACTAGAGGAACTACAGCGACGCACTAGAGGAACTACAGCGACGCACTAGAGGCACTACAGCGACGCACTAGAGGAACTACAGCGACGCACTAGAGGAACTACAGCGACGCGCTAGAGGAACTACAGCGACGCACTAGAGGAACTACAGCGACACACTAGAGGAACTACAGCGACACACTAGAGGAACTACAGCGACACACTAGAGGAACTACAGCGACGCACTAGAGGAACTACAGCGACGCACTAGAGGCACTACAGCGACGCACTAGAGGAACTACAGCGACGCACTAGAGGCACTACAGCGACGCACTAGAGGAACTACAGCGACGCACTAGAGGCACTACAGCGACGCACTAGAGGAACTACAGCGACACACTAGAGGAACTACAGCGACGCACTAGAGGAACTACAGCGACGCACTAGAGGAACTACAGCGACGCACTAGAGGAACTACAGCGACGCACTAGAGGAACTACAGCGACTCACTAGAGGAACTACAGCGACGCACTAGAGGAACTACAGCGACACACTAGAGGAACTACAGCGACGCACTAGAGGCACTACAGCGACGCACTAGAGGAACTACAGCGACGCACTAGAGGCACTACAGCGACGCACTAGAGGAACTACAGCGACGCACTAGAGGCACTACAGCGACGCACTAGAGGAACTACAGCGACACACTAGAGGAACTACAGCGACGCACTAGAGGAACTACAGCACTAGAGGAACTACAGCGACGCACTAGAGGCACTACAGCGACGCACTAGAGGAACTACAGCGACGCACTAGAGGAACTACAGCGACGCACTAGAGGCACTACAGCGACTCACTAGAGGAACTACAGCGACGCACTAGAGGCACTACAGCGACGCACTAGAGGAACTACAGCGACGCACTAGAGGCACTACAGCGACTCACTAGAGGCACTACAGCGACTCACTAGAGGAACTACAGCGACGCACTAGAGGCACTACAGCGACTCACTAGAGGAACTACAGCGACGCACTAGAGGAACTACAGCGACGCACTAGAGGAACTACAGCGACTCACTAGAGGAACTACAGCGACGCACTAGAGGCACTACAGCGACGCACTAGAGGAACTACAGCGACGCACTAGAGGAACTACAGCGACGCACTAGAGGAACTACAGCGACGCACTAGAGGAACTACAGCGACGGTGGTGTTCGCTGGTTGGCCGAACGCATGCGAAACACCAGCAGCCGCCATTTTAAAAAGCTGTGTAAACACACACATTATAGCCTTTATATTTACTCTGTTTACTTATATTTACTTCTAACTAACTCTACAAACACGGAAACAGTGATAGATGGCGCTCTTTACGCTGAGGAGAAAGTTGAGAAAGAGAAACATGATATATATTTCTGCTCAGCTAGTGACTGTGAAGTGGAGTAGATGAGCTCCTCCAGAAGAGCTGAACTCACTCCGGCCTGGCCTGGTCCCAGGAGCTGTGAAAGGGTTCCTCCGGTGCCAAAGACCTTATTTTATATATTATTAGTTATTCTGTGACTCTCTCTGTTTATCAGCTGACAAGAGAACTCTCTAAAGCTGCTGTTGCTCACAGAAATGATGATTTTTTCCCATGATATTTATTTCTATTTATTTGTATTCATTCATTGTAACGTTTAGCTTCTATTGCTTCAAATGTTTTGTCAGTTATTATTGTTTATGTATTTAGTAGACTATTTCTCCCTGTATATTACTGCCTTGCTTTACCTCGAGCTTCTTCTCCTGTGTCTGTGTGGCACATGTGTCCTGTGGTCTCTGCCCAATACCAGTACAGAAACATCCTCTTTTATCTGCAGGCGAGCAGATCTCCCACTACAGGAGGTCATGTGGTTTTTAGATGCTAAACAAAGACCGCTAGCAGCTTGTATGTAGTTGGTTGATTATGACTGTACGTAGTCAACTTCTACTCTTTATTCATAATCTGTATTCGTCTAAAACACGTAACGTGCTTGATCATTCAAGCAATCATGGAGTTAAGGAGATGGGTTACCAGCACCTGGACAACAGTGAAACTTTTACTATTAATTGACATCTTGAATCTTGAAAAAGGCTTTTAAAAGGCCGTTAAAACAGTCGTAATATGAATTCTGACATGAATTTGAATACCCTGATTTTATTTAGGCCTATTATTAATTTTTTAAATGACAAACAGTTTCGAGAACAATGACGGAAACATTTCATTTCAGTTAATCGTCGCCCTAGCCTAGGCTCTTCTGTTGCTCAATCCTGCCAGCGTCTCTGCAAGGAGAGGATACAGACCTGGGATGAGACCTGGGATGAGACCTGGGATGAGACCTGGGATGAGACCTGGGATGAGACCTGGGATGAGACCTGTATCTTCACCTGCCGAGTGTGTGCGCAGCGGACATGAATTCTGCATCTCTGGGACACAGTTACAGCGAGCACCAAAGATACACCTGTCCCAGCAAAACGGAGTGGACAGGTAAAGAAGAACCTGAGTGAGTGTGTAGCTGAAGAAACATCAGGGATAAGAGGAGTACGCAGGCTGCACTTCAGGGCTCTGGATCATATTCTGGGAGAAATGTAAGTGTGCTTCAGTGAGCATAATTCAGTTTGCCACAGCACTTGACCCAGAAAATGAGACCTTTTTGGATGTAAAGTCCATAAAGCCCATCATGGATTTAACTAATTCTACCGTTGTGGAAAGGGAGTGCATTGCTGCCAAGATTCAGGAGATCCAGAATCAAAGAGGAGGAAAGCAGCAGATGATGACTACTAGGAGACTTCTCTCTGAACATCTCACAGTGCTTGGAGCTATGCCTAGTGTTTCGCCCGCACTCACACTCGGGGTCACATCCGGGGCCTTCTCTACCGCTGTGGGTGAGAACTCATTTTCTGTGCTCAAGGACGTCTTCACGGAGTGAACCGCAGCCGTAAGCCTCAGCAATGACACCCGACCTCATTCTGAGAAAGTTTAACACTTCCACTCGTCGACTGCAGCTTTTCTAAAGGTAGGATGTGTTTTTGCTTTTTTGTCTTTGTTACTAATATGACTGATTGCATGGGCGTCAGAACCGTTGTATATGGGTGGGACAAGACACACACACTTTTTAAGACCAATGATATTGGACCCACTCACTTTTACTGTCTCTAATTCAGCGCATGTGTCTGTTCACTCTTCAGAGTCAGTCAGATCCAGTCCACTTGAGGAACGCCCTAATACATCAAACTAATACATCAAACTAATACATCAAAATGAATGGGAGTCAATGGGATGCTAACAGCAGGTGGGGGTCCGCTAGCCAATGGCGCCGCCCGGGGGTACCTTCAAAATAACGTTTTTAATCACGTTGATGTAAGTTCAAATGTCTGTTTTTAAAATAAGTTTGTGTTTAGTTAGCTTATTAGACCTTCGTTCATCTTCGGAACACAAGATATGTTTGATGAAACCCGAGAGCTTTCGGTTCCTCCACAGACTGCGACGACCACTTTCAAGCCCCAGAAAATGAGTAAATACATCGTTAAAATAGTCCATGTGACTACAGTGGTTCAACCTTAATGTTATGAAGCGACGAAAATTATTTTTGTGCGCAACAATTTTTTTATTCAACCATTTCTTCTCTTCCGTCAGTGTCTGAGCCAATACTGACCCGGAAGCGCTGCACTGTTTACACACGTGACCAGAGCCGACAGGAGAGCGAGTCATTACCGACAGAACGTCCACTTTTGGGTGAACTAACCCTAACACTACTACATGATTACAGTAGAGTACAAGCGAACTGAGACGCACCTCCACTGACTAAAACACACACACACCCTCTCTCCCACTCACTCACACTCTCTCTCTCTCAGAGAAAGAGAGAGGGGCGTAAACAATATCTACTACAGTGACACACACACACACACACACACACACACACACGTTTAAAGCCAGTGTTACAGCAGCACTAGATGAACACGCACATTATGGTTACTAACAAATACTTTACACCACTTTATCGTCACTAACACACAGTAATGATGGACTCACCCAGTGAAACACACACTTTATCGTCACTAACACACAGTAATGATGGACTCACCCAGTGAAACACACACTTTATCGTCACTAACACACAGTAATGATGGACTCACCCAGTGAAACACACACCAGCAGTGAAACACACACTTCAGAGCCGCGGAGCTTCATGTTTGCGCATCTGAATCCGCATCGCGATGATTTCTCTGAGTTTGAGCTCAAGAATGTTTCAGTTCCGCTCAGTCTCGAGGACAAGCTCTCTCTCACACGCACACATGATGCGGAAGTGACGAACAGCAGGAGGTGCTATAAGAATGAACGAGCAAACACCAGGGCGTGTTGTGGCGCATGCGCAGTGTTTCCTCGGCGTCACCACAGAGTCTCTCGAGCCTGAAATATCAACAACTGCTCAAATAACCCACAACTAAACAACATATTTCGCATCAGCAACAAACTCTTACATGCACTCTCCCATATGTTTTTTATGCTCAAATACAGTGAATGGTTCTGTCTTTGTGAATTAGTTATTATTAATTTAAGTAATAATTCAGTATAACCAAGATTGACAAAGTAATAATCCAGTATAAACAAGATTAACATCCTTAGAATGAAAATCGGACAAAAAAAAGAAAGATTCTGTGATTTGTACCAGCTGTTATAACAGAAGAACACAAACATGGTAACCTCTGACCTCTGATAACAGATGTAGAAGTGATTCTTCTTCAATTACACTTACGATACATTCTCAGAAAACCGGCTCAAAATCAGTGACAAGGGTGATGTCTATATGAACAGCTTCTTTCATTTTACTAGGGATAAAAAGTTTATGAGGAAAAATACCATAAATTGTTGAATTAGTTTGGATAACAGATTGTGCTTTAGGGAGGTTGAACTAATAAATTACAGAATAATCTAGAACATCTTTAATTAATATAATGTTAGAGATATGTCTACCTTTTAAAAACCCAGACTGAGTGTTAGAAATTAGAAATTGTGTAGAGCGTTTCAGCTTTTCAGCATACAGAAGCCAATAACTTATAATCAGAGTTCAAAACATGATCGTTCGGGCGCCAATTATATAAACATCCTTATTAGGCTTGTGTATAAGAGAGATGAGTTGCTTCATTGATTCTGCCACTTCATCTGTCATTGCACACTCAATAAGGGCTTCGTGAAGAAGATGCTTCACAGAGTCCCAGAAGACTTGAATAAATTCAAAGGGTAACCATTGTTTTTACTATGTTATAAAGATCATGCATATTAACTGAGATAATCCACTGAAGAAAGCGTTTCCATAATCTTTCCTGGTGAAATCCTCTGTCAGTGATATAGCGCCCCCACCTGACGGACTGGAGTTACGACAGACAGAATCTCTGTCAGTGATATAGTGATATAGCGCCCCCACCTGACGAACTGGAGTTACGACAGACAGAATCTCTGTCAGTGATATAGTGCCCCCACCTGACGGACTGGAGTTACGACAGACAGAATCTCTGTCAGTGATATAGTGCCCCCACCTGACGGACTGGAGTTACGACAGACAGAATCTCTGTCAGTGATATAGTGATATAGCGCCCCCACCTGACGAACTGGAGTTACGACAGACAGAATCTCTGTCAGTGATATAGTGCCCCCACCTGACGGACTGGAGTTACGACAGACAGAATCTCTGTCAGTGATATAGTGCCCCCACCTGACGGACTGGAGTTACGACAGACAGAATCTCTGTCAGTGATATAGCGCCCCCACCTGACGGACTGGAGTTACGACAGACAGAATCTCTGTCAGTGATATAGCGCCCCCACCTGACGAACTGGAGTTACGACAGACAGAATCTCTGTCAGTGATATAGCGCCCCCACCTGACGGACTGGAGTTACGACAGACAGAATCTCCCGCACCAGATGTTTTCATCCTTTACACAACAGTGTGTCTCTTCATGAAATACATGTCCCTTTTCATGGATTTACAAAACAAGATTGAATGCAGTTTTACCAATGACTCTTCTTGTAACTTGCTAAGCTGTTCGATTGCCGATAGCGGCACAGAATCGGATACCGTGTCGGATGTGTTGATTGCACCCAGCCGGCACATGACCGACCTTCAACGCTGAAATGTGGTTGAAATAATGTCAGTTGTTGTTTCAACGTTGACGTTTAATGCTAAATGGTTGAAAAAGGTTAACAAAAACACTTCTAAATCAACGTTGACATTTTTACAAGATCTGTACGTTGAAACAACATAATGTTTTCGACAACATACTACAAAAATATCTGCCTTTTAACGTATTATTATGATAATTAATTCGCATTTAAAGATTTTTTTTATCATAACAGCTCTTCAGTGTATATGTTAAAATACAATTATTATCATTATTAACAATAATATTTTCACCCTCAAGAGAGCAGTGCAGCAGAAACCTTTTGCCTTATGTGATTTTGTGTGAATTTACAATTTTGTCTGTTTGCCTAACAGTTTACATTGCATTATTACATTAGTATTCACACTGTCATGCCATTTGACAAATTAATTAAATATTAATACAGACTGCAAATGTTAACTTGCGCAAACTAATTGTTAGGGCCCGAGCAGAATCAATGACTAGAAGAGAACTACACATCAGCTACATAAATTCATCAACTAACCATTCAGAAATGTCCTGTTGCTTCTACATGTTGTCACTTCTTCTTGAGTTTCTCCATCATTGTCTGACTCCGGTTTGAACATAAAAGGCTAAAGTGCATGTCGGTGTGAGGTAAAAGGACACAAGCTCTTGAAGCTCCGCCCTGTGTGCCGGGAAAATTACACCACCCCTTTAAAATTCTCCACAATTTCGAACTGGTTGAGCCTCAAGGGAAATTGGCTCGTTTACCAAGATTAGTTTTGTGCACATAATTATTTTGTCTTTGCAAAATTAATTTATAATTGGCTGAAGTGACACCAAGTTTCAAGGGCCTTAGTGTGAGCCAGATGGCAACATCATGTGGAGAGTTAGTTTTTGTCCAGTAGGCCAACTAAGACCATATCAATCATAGCAAGAGTTTCTAATCCAGAGGACTAAACCTATATTAACATCAAGATCAACAAGCCTTTTTATGAGAATACGTGTCTTCACTGAAGTAACTGTATTAGGCAGGGTCAGTACAGCATCATCTGTTACTCTTATAATCAAACTGAAGTGGATCTGACCTCGAGGGCACAGTTGAAATTACATGATCAGCCAAAACTTGCTTCTTAGTTTTGCAGTGTACATGTGTCCAGAAGAAACTGGAACAGCCTTGAAAAACTCCTTTTAATTGAGGAGTCTTGAAGACGACGGGCTTTAAACCATCAGGTCTTGCTTAACCTCAGTTTACCAAGGCTTGCGATAACCTCAGCTTTATTAAGAACTATTGTTGTGAGGTTCTCCACGTGCTGTAGAGCCTCAAGCTGTTATTATAATTACAAACAAATGCAGTAAGAGTAAAAATAGACAGTTGAATGAATAAATCCTTCCTGGAGTAAATATGCATGTAAACAACAGGAACAGGGTTTTAACAAACACTTCCTAGTGACAGAATCTGAAGAAGAACAAGGAGACTGCACATGATAGAGACTATTTTAATCTGACTTTGAGTGGAGATGAGTGTGAAGCTAACGAATGGATGAATAAAGATTCTATAAGAATCATAAAGAATCTGCATGCTTAAATACAGAAATGAAAATATGGCTGAAATGACAAACACACAAAGGTTTCACATGTACAATAAGATGATTTGAATGGAGAAAAACAAGTCTAAGTCATGTCTGTTTGAGTTGTTAAGCGCACATCTCCAGCATCCCATCATGCATCTCTTTCCTGTGCTGCGTGTCTGTCTTGCATCTGTGGTCAGTGTGTGTGCCGGTGTGTGTGTCGGTGTGTGTGTCGTGTCGTGTGAAGCTGAACTGCCGGAGACTGGAGTCCTCCTCTGTTGAGTTGAAGCCGGAGTCTCCGCTACCGTGCCGGCTGGGAACGCTGGTGTCCTGATCCTCAGGGATGGAGATCTGGATGTCCGGGACTGTGTCCGTCTCAGCATTGATCATGTCCAGCTGATCCCACACAGAACCGGAGCATGGAGGAGGCAGAAGATGTGGCGTCTCCGACAACCAAAGCTGGAAACACACAGAGAGAACATGTTTTATTCCAGAGCAAGACTAATACTCTTAGATGGTCTATTCATTAGATGGTCTAACAGTCCTTCATCAGATGGTCTAACAGTCCTTCATTAGATGGTCTAATAATCCTTCATTAGATGGTCTAACAGTAAGAAGTTGTAAGGCGGGTGCCAGCAAGTCTGGGCTATCCCTCGAGAAAACAAAAGGCTCTCCTGAGAATTAACATTTGAACTCTCTCTTGTATATGTAACAGCAACATCCGAGACTTTTACACACCTCACTTTTACAGTCTCACCATCTCCCCCTTCTCCTCACCTAAAACTCACTGAAAACCTAAATGTGTACATAAAGTAACTATACTTGTTTGGTATCTTTTAAGGTGTCTCAGTGCACCTGGTAAAATGGTCTTATTCTCCCAGCCATAATGAAAAGCTAAAAGAAGTTATAAAATATGAGAAATGTGGTGTGCCCCTTAAAGGCGTTCCCTCCCCCAGATCCTCCATTCAAACTACCTCCTGCGTGTAAAACAAGAACCCATTCATTTACAAATTCTGACCTCACAGTTGTGAACCCCTCAATAGGGGACCAAAATCTAATTATAATGACAGACACCACCATTTGGTAAGCATATTGAATTATCTGGGTTTTTAAGGAAAATGGGCAAAAGGTTTGGAGAGTCTGTAGGTAGACTTCCCACACTATTGCTGTGTGTAGTTTTTCGTTGCCAGGTAAATATTTCTATAATTAAATTTTTTATAAATTTAGCAGCATTATCTCATTTATCATAAGAAACATACGAGCTTTATCTTGATTCTGAACTTTGAATAAAAATATGAACAGCGATTATATTAAACAATGTTTAATATTGGTAACATATGATAAGCCTCATTGGTGATATATTTGACATATGGAGAGAGTTGTGGAAGGCCTATACTTCATGTTAAACATAAATATATAGCAGCAAAGACAACGTCGGCAGTGTTGACGGCAAAATAGGCTACAGAATAATTCGTTCTGTATTGAGAGGTGCAATATTTGAAAATCGATAATATTTCTTTAAATTACATTTAGGCTATATTGTATTTATGTCAAAACTTTCAAACATCAAAATGTCATTTATTAATATGTATTCGTGTCAAAATGACATAGAAACATCTTTTCCTATTCTATTTTGCCTGGGAACACTTGAAAAATAGGCGTCGGTTCTATTTCTAACATGCACGCGTTTTCCGCTTGTCTCGAGCTGCGCCCAGACGCGTGTGTCATGCAGGCAGTTAACATGGGAGCCGGACACGACACGCAGCCAGTGTGTCGCCGGCCTTACAAATCTGGAACGCAGTCATTCTTAGAAGTATCGATACTAATAAATTAAGCAATCGTGACGTTTTTCATTTCCGATTTACTTTTGAAGTATCGGTGCAACAGAGCAAGGTAGGCAACGTACTTCCATATGTCACTCCTCGCGTCATCTTTTTCTACGAGTCGTGGACCACTTGTGCTCGCACATGCAGCCATCTCGCTGTAGTGTTTTGTCACATGACACTGGCAGGTTCTTTGCTGCGTGCGTCAGGAAAAAAACACAGACGTCCATAGGGAGGCGGTTTTTTTTTTTTTTTTTTTTTTTTAAGTATCGATACTGATAAATTTAGGTGTCGTGACGTTTTTAATTTCCGAGTATCGCGATACTTTTGAAGTATCGGTACACCGTGCAACACTACTCCTGTATTATGTATATTTTGTCATATTGACAAGTTAGAACAGGTAACTGTAGTAAAAATGTGCTTAATTTAATTATGATTCAACAGAAATGCTTCTCTGCAAACACTGTCTTTTGTCTTAATTCCTGGAGAAATCTGATGACAAACAGTTAATCAATGCATAACAACTAACTGACACATCTTTAATCAAAGGTCATTGAAACCTTGTGATATCATAGCATGTAACAAAGAGTATAAATGTTTTTACCTCCTGAATGTGAGGCGGGAGTTGAACATTTGGGTAGAAGATGCTCTTGAAGGACTTAAACACCTTGTAAAAGCTAAACCACACCAGCAGCCCCAGCAGCCCCAGCAGGACGCACACCCCCAGCGACGACAGGAAGTACAGAAATATCTGCCAGTGCGGAATCAGTCCTGAAATCACACACAGCATTCAATCTCTACACGTCTCACACTCATTCATCTGGGCTGGACTAGCCATGACATCTGAAGCATAGATTCTGCCTTATGTAACATGATGATCCATAAATGGTAGGTTATAAATGTCATAGATATTGTTGAATAACCATATAAATGATGTAGCTTAAGAGAATTACATTTATTAAATGAATCATGTTTCTCAGAATGGCAGCCTTTACTGGGTAAAGGTGCTGTGAGGGGTAAGTTGTGTCACTGGATCACCATATTTAGTTTTCACTTCTATGGCTGTATGTTTAAGAAACATTTGAGTGTGGGTTGTTCATTAACCTTTTATTGAACCAAGAGGTTAACATGACACGTGACTCATAAATGACACATGAAATATCTTATCAGACATGAAGAGTTATTAACAACATATGACTCTTGTTGATTTCACTGGAAAGCAAACTGAACTTAGCGTGTGTGTGTGTGTGTGTGTGAGTGAGTGAGTGAGTGAGTGAGTGAGTGAGTGAGTGAGTGAGTGTGATGGATCTGCTGACCTTCAGTGCTTGTGCAGTGTATGTCACTGAAGACGCTTGTCTTGTTGTAGAAGTCATAGCGACTCTGAACTCTGACACAGTACCCCGTCCATCGGTCCAGCTCAGACAGCGTCACCACATTATTCTGCGTCTTCAAGACTTCAGCCTTCTGCACAGGCACAAGAAGAGAGGGAATGGGTTAGCTATAGCGGGAACGCTATACTTCACTCAACAGTAACATTATTATCATTTTTAATATTATTATTATTGGTGGATTAATGGTCCAAAAATCCAGTGACATCCACATATTCAGACTTCTGGACCTCAGTGTTTGTGGAAATAGTTTTAAAGTACTTTAAGAGAGAAGAATCTGGATACAGATTAGAAACCAACATCTCTTTAAAGAACGTGGTCATCATGCTCTTAAAAGCACTTCTGTATTCCTTCAGTCTCAGACATGATGCTGACATCAGAGATTCTACTAGTCCACACTAGATGCCACTTTCGGACACTAAGGCTGCATTTACACAGCAAGTCTTAATGCACAGTTCCGATCTTTTGGCCTGACTGTTTACATTAACTTTAGACAGGACTGGTATCCGATATCTGTTTACATTAATTCCCGCCCAAAATGACTTTCGCTGATCTTTTTACTACGCACATGGTAGACCCTGGTTTTGAATGGCCGTGCTATTAAAATTATTTATATAATTCATGTCGGGTGGTCATGATTATTTTCCAGCATGGACAAGATAACAGCTGTTGTGACTCATGAATGTTTTGCAGCGCAAAATCTGACGGAACAGATAGTCCGGAGAATTCTGTGAAATAAAGTATCCCTGTAATATACTTTTTTATGAATTAGAATGAATTATTTATTTATTTATTTATTTATACAGGTGAGTTGACTGAGAATGAGTTCTCATTTACAGCAACGACCTGTGTAGGTCACAATGAAAAAAAGAGAAATACAGCCAGAAATGCAATTTACAGTAAAACAAGCTAAATAAATTAAAAGCAATTAAAAGGAAAGCAAAAACAATCACAGGATACAAACACAATCAGTAATAAAATGATCCTTAAGCAGACGTCTAAAATGCCGTAAAGGCATCAGATCATCCAGTTTAAAAGTACATTGTAATTCATTCCAAGTGTGAGGGGCAGAAAAACTAAAAAGCAGATCTACCCAATTCAGAGGAGATCTTTGGGATCTGTAGTAATAGCCATCTAATAACCAGACCTTCTAACAGCTAAAAGTGAATTAATATAAGATGGTAGTTTGTGCAAAAGAGCTTTGTACACAAAAAGTGCAAAATGCATTTCTCTACGAGATTTTAAGGGCAGCCAATTTACTTTCTGATAAAGTGTGCAATGATGGGTACTAAACTTGTCCCCTGTAATAAAACGAATGGCACTATGATATACAGCATCGAGAGGTTTTAGAACAGAAGCAGAGGCATGCATATAGATTGTGTCTCCATAATCAATGATAGGTAAAAAAGTGGATTCAACAATTTGTTTTCTATTATTTAGAGTCAAACAAGATTTGTTTCTATAAAAGAAACCCATTCCAACTCTTAGTTTCTTTACCAGCTCATCAACATGCGTTTTAAAGGAGAGCCCGTCATCAATCCAGATCCCCAAATATTTATAAACATGAACACGGTCAATAGAGGCACCATCCAATGTGCAAAAACATAAATCATCACCTATTTTCTGTTGTCTATTTGAAAAAAGCATATACTTGGTTTTGCCTACGTTAACTACCAGGTTCAATTCAACAAAGACCTTCTGTATAGCTGTAAAGGCAGATTGTAGCTCAAAATGGGCCTGGTCAGCTGTAGGGGCAATAGCATAAATAACCGTATCATCAGCATAGAGGTGGAGTTGATAATTTTTTATAGCTGAACCAATATTATTGAAATAAATAGAAAAAAGAACTGGACCTAAAATCGATCCCTGTGGGACGCCCTTCAAAAGCTCAAGAAAACCTGATTTGACACCATCAGTGGAAACACACTGTGTACTATTTGTCAGATAATTTTCAAACCATCTGCAGGCCGCCAAGTCTAGTCCAATTGATGACAGCCTATTTAGAAGTAATGGATGATCCACAGTGTCGAAAGCCTTAGATAGATCTATAAACAGGGCTGCACAATGCTTCTTTTTATCCATACCACTTATAATGTCATCCAGTACCCGAGTAACAGCGGAGGTGGTGCTATGACCAGGTCTGAAACCTGACTGATATGTTTTCAAAATGCAATGTTCGTCTAAAAAGGAGCGCAACTGCAGATTTACTATTTTCTCAAATATTTTCACAAGACATGAAAGCCTTGAAATGGGTCTATAATTGTTTAAATCTCTGGGATCACCACATTTAAAAAGTGGACGTACCAGGGCCGTCTTCCAAACCTTAGGAATTATTCCTGTTAACAAGGATAAGTTAAAAATGTGGGCAAGTTAGAGAAATTAACCAGAGACAGAGAGAGAGAGTGCATGAGTGAGTAACCTAATAGTGAAGCTTGTTGGTTTAATTACAGTGAAGTTATCACCTCATTGCTGAGAAATATAATGTAGGTTTCAGTAGTGAAGCTGTATTATTTATAAAAGTCACAGGCAGAGGTTGAGAACCAGCTCCTGAATGTTTCTGTGTTTGCGCAATTTCTTTTCTTTACAAAGATAAATATAAAGTTCCCACCTCAATAAAAAGCTGTGAGCGAGCGTATACAGGCACGTCTGCCTCATAATACAACATTAAACAGCTTTATTTGTGAATTAACGTGTCGTCCTCATCTTATGGTGGCTTGAATTTAAAGGGGAATCGGATATGCATGTTTAGACGTAGGTCGGATGTCCAGATATCAGATATGTATCTGATTTAAAATCACTAGAGAACCCCAGGTAGGTGTGTTTGATCAGAGTTGATCTCTGCAGGACCACTAGAGAACCCCAGGCAGGTGTGTTTGATCAGGACTGATCTCTGCAGGGCCACTAGAGAACCCCAGGCAGGTGTGTTTGATCAGGGCTGATCTCTGCAGGGCCACTAGAGAACCCCAGGCAGGTGTGTTTGATCAGGACTGATCTCTGCAGGACCACTAGAGAACCCCAGGCAGGTGTGTTTGATCAGGGCTGATCTCTGCAGGACCACTAGAGAACCCCAGGCAGGTGTGTTTGATCAGGACTGATCTCTGCAGGACCACTAGAGAACCCCAGGCAGGTGTGTTTGATCAGGGCTGATCTCTGCAGGACCCCTAGAGAACCCCAGGCAGGTGTGTTTGATCAGGGCTGATCTCTGCAGGACCCCTAGAGAACCCCAGGCAGGTGTGTTTGATCAGGACTGATCTCTGCAGGACCACTAGAGAACCCCAGGCAGGTGTGTTTGATCAGGGCTGATCTCTGCAGGACCACTAGAGAACCCCAGGCAGGTATGTTTGATCAGGACTGATCTCTGCAGGACCACTAGAGAACCCCAGGCAGGTGTGTTTGATCAGGGCTGATCTCTGCAGGGCCACTAGAGAACCCCAGGCAGGTGTGTTTGATCAGGGCTGATCTCTGCAGGACCACTAGAGAACCCCAGGCAGGTGTGTTTGATCAGGACTGATCTCTGCAGGACCACTAGAGAACCCCAGGCACGTGTGTTTGATCAGGGCTGATCTCTGCAGGGCCACTAGAGAACCCCAGGCAGGTGTGTTTGATCAGGGCTGATCTCTGCAGGACCACTAGAGAACCCCAGGCAGGTGTGTTTGATCAGGACTGATCTCTGCAGGACCACTAGAGAACCCCAGGCAGGTGTGTTTGATCAGGACTGATCTCTGCAGGACCACTAGAGAACCCCAGGCAGGTGTGTTTGATCAGGGTTGATCTCTGCAGGACCACTAGAGAACCCCAGGCAGGTGTGTTTGATCAGGACTGATCTCTGCAGGACCACTAGAGAACCCCAGACAGGTGTGTTTGATCAGGACTGATCTCTGCAGGACCACTAGAGAACCCCAGGCAGGTGTGTTTGATCAGGGCTGATCTCTGCAGGATCACTAGAGAACCCCAGGCAGGTGTGTTTGATCAGGACTGATCTGTGCAGGGCCACTAGAGAACCCCAGGCAGGTGTGTTTGATCAGGGCTGATCTCTGCAGGGCCACTAGAGAACCCCAGGCAGGTGTGTTTGATCAGGACTGATCTCTGCAGGACCACTAGAGAACCCCAGGCAGGTGTGTTTGATCAGGGCTGATCTCTGCAGGACCACTAGAGAACCCCAGGCAGGTGAGTTTGATCAGGACTGATCTCTGCAGGGCCACTTGAGAACCCCAGGCAGGTGTGTTTGATCAGGGCTGATCTCTGCAGGGCCACTAGAGAACCCCAGGCAGGTGTGTTTGATCAGGACTGATCTCTGCAGGACCACTAGAGAACCCCAGGCAGGTGTGTTTGATCAGGGCTGATCTCTGCAGGACCACTAGAGAACCCCAGGCAGGTGTGTTTGATCAGGGCTGATCTCTGCAGGACCACTAGAGAACCCCAGGCAGGTGAGTTTGATCAGGACTGATCTCTGCAGGGCCACTAGAGAACCCCAGGCAGGTGTGTTTGATCAGGGCTGATCTCTGCAGGGCCACTAGAGAACCCCAGGCAGGTGTGTTTGATCAGGACTGATCTCTGCAGGGCCACTTGAGAACCCCAGGCAGGTGTGTTTGATCAGGACTGATCTCTGCAGGACCACTAGAGAACCCCAGGCAGGTGTGTTTGATCAGGGCTGATCTCTGCAGGACCACTAGAGAACCCCAGGCAGGTGAGTTTGATCAGGACTGATCTCTGCAGGGCCACTTGAGAACCCCAGGCAGGTGTGTTTGATCAGGGCTGATCTCTGCAGGACCACTAGAGAACCCCAGGCAGGTGAGTTTGATCAGGACTGATCTCTGCAGGGCCACTTGAGAACCCCAGGCAGGTGTGTTTGATCAGGACTGATCTCTGCAGGGCCACTAGAGAACCCCAGGCAGGTGTGTTTGATCAGGGCTGATCTCTGCAGGGCCACTAGAGAACCCCAGGCAGGTGTGTTTGATCAGGACTGATCTCTGCAGGACCACTAGAGAACTCCAGGCAGGTGTGTTTGATCAGGGCTGATCTCTGCAGGGCCATTAGAGAACCCCAGGCAGGTGTGTTTGATCAGGGCTGATCTCTGCAGGACCACTAGAGAACTCCAGGCAGGTGTGTTTGATCAGAGCTTGTAACGCTCAGCCTAGGTTATAGGTGATAATACACAAAAAACTTTACGGCCTTGACCCTTCTTTAAAGTTATGTTTGAATGTTTATCAAAAAAGAATTCTTGGAGAACATCAATTTGGTTTAAACCCAAAGTGTATTTACAATAAGAAAAAAACACCAAGCTGTACCAAGAAATATATATACACATCTCATATAAAGAAAAACAAGAAACAAATTGTAATATAAGCGGAGGAATTGTCCGTATTAGTCCCGTACCATGTACTGTAAGTGTGTGTGTGTGTGTGTGTGTGGACCTCTGCAGGACCACTAGAGAACCCCAGGCAGGTGTGTTTGATCAGGGCTGCTCTCTGCAGGACCACTAGAGACCACTAGAGAACCCCAGGCAGGTGTGTTTGATCAGGGCTGATCTCTGCAGGACCACTAGAGAACCCCAGGCAGGTGTGTTTGATCAGGGCTGATCTCTGCAGGACCACTAGAGAACCCCAGGCAGGTGTGTTTGATCAGGGCTAATCTCTGCAGGACCCCTAGAGAACCCCAGGCAGGTGTGTTTGATCAGGGTTGATCTCTGCAGGACCCCTAGAGAACCCCAGGCAGGTGTGTTTGATCAGGACTGATCTCTGCAGGACCACTAGAGAACCCCAGGCAGGTGTGTTTGATCAGGGCTGATCTCTGCAGGACCCCTAGAGAACCCCAGGCAGGTGTGTTTGATCAGGGTTGATCTCTGCAGGACCCCTAGAGAACCCCAGGCAGGTGTGTTTGATCAGGGCTGATCTCTGCAGGACCACTAGAGAACCCCAGGCCAGTGTGTTTGATCACCTGCAGGACAGGGGCCCTCGAGGGCCAGAGTTGAGGACCGCTGATCTATGCAGTGCAACTGCTGGTCATTAGCGCACAGATACCTGATAGTCTTCGGGACGCTTCCAGTAGTGGATGTGGTACTGCATGTCGTGGACCAGCGTCTTCATGGACTCGTTGGTGCTGCTCAGAGGGTCAGCAATGACGATTTCCAGATCTCCTTTAACAGAGGTCAGCTTCACACTGGACGGAGGACCTAGATCAGCTACAGAGGAGAGGGACAGAGCTGTGGTCACACCGCAGAATCAAGAGCCAAGGCCAGATTACAACAGACCATTTTAATCACCGTCTTTATCTGGGCAGAAGGTGATGTTGGTCCAGTTGGAGAACTGCTGTGCCGTGTTGGCCCGCACACGCAGGAGATATATGCCCCAGTAACTCAGTTCAGCATCAGTGAAATCACAGCGCCGCTCCAGAACATCCGTGCACACGGTCCTCCAGTTCTGCTTGTGAGGCGGCTTACGGGAATCAGCTGCCCTGTTGGAGGAAAGACCACGAGTGACTCGATTCATCATTTCACGAGTTCACACTTACATATAATTTGAAGGGGTAAAGTTTAATGCGTATTTGGCGTGCTGTCCGGAGGGAGGGCTCCGAGCTCGGAGTTCGGCCCAAACCCAGAGTACTCCCCCCGTATGTAAGTGTTTAGGACTAGAAGTGTGGAGATGGGGTGGTGGAGGGATGCTGCAAAACTGTCAATGGAATGAGGTGAGACTGCTGAGTATATATACACCTCTTACCATTGATTGCTGAGTGCTCTCCACTTGTGTTAATTATCTGAATGTGCTCCTCCCGAACCTTGTTAATAAAACATCATGTGAAGTACAGCAGTCACTGACCCTGGACAGAGGGTTTCTACATGATGTCTGAGGGAAACTGCTGGATGTCTCCCATTTGGAGTTTATTTATTAAAGGTCCCGTTCTACGTGATCCCATGTTTCAAACTTTAGTTAGTGTGTAATGTTGATGTTAGAGTATAAATAATATCTGTAAAATTATAAAGCTCAAAGTTCAATGCCAAGCGAGATATTTTATTTAACAGAAGTTGACAACATAAAACGGCTCGATTGGACTACACCCCTCTACTTCCTTCATTAGTGACATCACCAGAACCGTGTTTAGACTAACCTCCGCCCACAGGAATGCTCCCTCAACTCTACTGGCTACTTGCGCACTTCTTATAACTTAGCCTACTGTGTTTACTCAGCTCTTACGGTGATTTTCTGAAGTAAAACTGACGCTTCATCTTTTGTGTGATGTACAATAAACTTTATTAAACTCATCAGTACATGTTTGACCATCATTCGGACCTGGTCCGAAACAGCAGACTTGTAGGCTGTTAATAAATAATGGATACATACAAGCAGATGACAATACGTTATAATAACCGTAATTAAACTACTAAACCATACCTGTTTCAACTCTATACAGCACTCTGACTCTGTAGGCATTATTGTCCGACTCGAAATGAACGCCGTTACTGAGAGTTTCTGATATTGTCATCATTCCGTGAGATGAAATTGTCCTGACAGACTGAGCGCGAGCTCATGAAGCTCCGCCCCCTGGGTCGTCCAGCAGCAGCTCATTTGCATTTAAAGGGCACACACTGAAACAGCTCGTTTTTCTGAGCCCCAAAAAATGTCAATTTAAACATGCTGTAAAAAATGATCTGTTGGGTATTTTGAGCTCAAACTTCACATACACACTCTGGGGACGTCAGAGACTTATTTTACATCTTGTGAAAAGGGGCATAATACGGGACCTTTAAAGCAGTAACATGCATAGGTGTGATTGGCAAAGGACAAAAAAGCAGGAAAATATACGGCGCACCTACCATGTTTCTCGTTTCTCGTTGTGCAGCTGCTCTAGAGGCAGTATTTTCTAACCATGTCGGGGGAGTTTTATGCGTATGCTTTTTAGAATAATGTCACTTGCCAGGTCATGTAAGGGGTAGACTACAGAATTTATTCAACTTGTCAAAACGAAAATAGGAACTCCACTATGTCTCTCTTTACATTTATTTTGTCCCGTTGTCAGCTTCAGCTAAGAAAAGAAATAGTTCGCCCCACACGTCCAAAATTCTTAGCACACTTTAGATAACCTTCCGCAACGAGTGAAGGCTCTTTGGTGGAGCTCTGCTTTGAAGGAAGTTCCATCGTGACAAATGAATGGACTACTTGCGGAGTGACATGAAGACATGAATCAGAGGCACAAAAAACTTTGACAGCAGTGAGCAGTCATTATGTTTAGCAATACCCGAACCGTGCTTTGCGCACGACCCGCAAAAAAAATAAAAATTTGCATGATTTACGAGAGCATTATTTTCAGGTCGGAAAAGCCGGATTTCCGGATTTATCCAGAAGGATCACACCCCTGAAAATGTCATGGCTTGGACGTCCATCCCAAGGTTTACTTGCTTCTGTGTCTGTCTGTATTCTTCTATATATTTACTTACAATATACAGTATAATGCTTTAGAATTCATTTTCATTGGCTGGATGACGTTTGTTCCCATGAACTTTTGCCTATGCTTTGCATAGATTTGGCGAAACATTCCAAGCACAATTCAGCACATTTCTCACTTAATTCTTACTATTATGATGCAAAAATGACACAAATAATAATTTCAGAAAAATAATTCTATATTACACATCAAGGTAGTATTTGTTGTACTGCCTTTAATTTAATTTATAGAAATAGGCCTAAGTCACATTGAGAAGACCAAGAATAAAACAAAACATCTGGACAGATTACGATAATGAGAATTGTTTTACGACTGTAAAAGCATGTTGTGAATTCTGGTTCGCCAGTGTTTAAGAGCGACGAACGCATTGTGGCGGAAAGAGCGCGTCTACGGTTATTAAAGCCTTCATGGCAAGCACAGTCAAGTTCACTTGAGCATTCGCAGCATTTTGTGCCATTGTAAGTTGTAATATGTTTATTTATATCTGATTAATCTAATATAGGATGCGTTTGATTGAGTTAATGAACGATGCAGTAAAGCACTTAATTGTACCAGTGATCATCTTCATCTTTAGCGTGCGCAGCTCAAACAGCATTGCACATTTATAACTTGGGACTGTCATATACATGCCATTATAATTAAAACACTACTGTAATAAAACGTTGTGAATTCTCCGGGTTTAGTTGCTGTGTTTCAGCGTGTTGTTGTGGGAATAGTGCATCCAGAACAGGGATTACACGTTCTGACCAGCACAGTCAAGTTTGCTTGTGCATTCACGTGATTTTGTGCAGATATAAATCATAATATTAAGTTTATGTAATATAAATATCTGATTAATCTCACATAGGATGTGTTTCATTGATTTAAACAACACGCAAGTAAAGTTCTTCAGTTTCAGTTGTTAACATTGTTAATGTTAGTTAAAATATTTGTGTTCATGTTAGTTCACAGTGCATTAACTAATGTTAACAGATACAACTTTGGATCTTAAAAATGTCTTAGAAAATGTTGAGCTTAACATTAACTAAGATTAATAAATGCTGTAGAAGTATTGTTCATTCATGCTGACTAATGGTAACAAAATGAAACCTTATTATGAAGTGTTACCATTTTTTAATAAAGAAATTTGGCCATAGGAGTGTAAAATTAATTTGAAAAGTTAAGGAATCTTACAATGGTTCAAAGTAGGCTACTGTATTGTATATGTTTGATTTATGTTGAAGTGTTTGGGACATGGCTTTTAATGGTGAGCTTTCTGTTTTTGTATTCAGGGTATCAATATATAAAAATTTGAATTTAGATTTATCGGCCAATATATCGGTTATCAGCTTTCAAATGTAAAGAAATAACGGTTATCTGTATCGGCAAAAATTTTCATATCTGTGCATCCCTAGTCAATATATACAAATATTTTTATACTACAGGACATGAACCTCAAATCTCTCACAAGAATCTATTATGACCTGTCCAGCCTGTGTAATTATTTTTCATTTTGTTATCTGTAATTAGAAGATTGGCTCAATAATCTAAATAAACATGATGTTATGGATGAAAGCAGAGATATAGTGTTCTTACGAGAGATACTGTGCAGTGAAGGTGATCGTCCCGTTGATGGCGCAGTGCTGATCGTCAGCCCAGTCCCAGCGCAGAACATACTGTGTGTTGAGACTCTGAACAAAGAGATTCTGAGGAGGGCTCCAATCTGCAAGAGCTGGGAGACACACACACACACACATAATCAAACACGTTTATTTAAGTTCGCATACAGGTTTTCACACGTCACATAGTACTTTTACAGTGTAAAAGTATAACGCTACCTATAACACCTGATGTACTCGTTACATCATAAGAATGGCATGTCTGTCATAAGAATGTTAGTCTTTGTTTATATTCCGAGTCAGTCGGACCCAGCCAGTATCCAGACCAGATGGTGGACCTGCGCCTAGACACGACCACAACACATGATGTAGTCAGACGGATCCGGGCCGTATCCAGACCAGATGGAGGACCTGCGCCTAGACACGACCACAAAACATGATGTAGTCAGATGGATCCGGGCCATATCCGGACCAGATGGAGGACCTGCGCCTAGACACGACCACAACACATGATGTAGTCAGACGGATCCGGGCCGTATCCAGACCAGATGGAGGACCTGCGCCTAGACACGACCACAAAACATGATGTAGTCAGATGGATCCGGGCCATATCCGGACCAGATGGTGGACCTGCGCCTAGACACGACCACAAAACATGATGTAGTCAGATGGATCCGGGCCATATCCGGACCAGATGGTGGACCTGCGCCTAGACACGACCACAAAACATGATGTAGTCAGATGGATCCGGGCCGTATCCAGACCAGATGGAGGACCTGCGCCTAGACACGACCACAAAACATGATGTAGTCAGATGGATCCGGGCCATATCCGGACCAGATGGTGGACCTGCGCCTAGACACGACCACAAAACATGATGTAGTCAGATGGATCCGGGCCATATCCGGACCAGATGGTGGACCTGCGCCTAGACACGACCACAAAACATGATGTAGTCAGACGGATCCGGGCCGTATCCAGACCAGATGGAGGACCTGCGCCTAGACACGACCACAACACATGATGTAGTCAGCCGGATCCGGGCCATATCCAGACCAGATGGAGGACCTGCGCCTAGACACGACCACAACACATGATGTAGTCAGACGGATCCGGGCCATATCCAGACCAGATGGTGGACCTGCGCCTAGACACGACCACAAAACATGATGTAGTCAGATGGATCCGGGCCATATCCAGACCAGATGGAGGACCTGCAACTAGACACGACCACAAAACATGATGTAGTCAGACGTATCCGGGCCATATCCAGACCAGATGGAGGACCTGCGCCTAGACACGACCACAAAACATGATGTAGTCAACCGGATCCGGGCCATATCCAGACCAGATGGAGGACCTGCGCCTAGACACGACCACAACACATGATGTAGTCAGCCGGATCCGGGCCATATCCAGACCAGATGGAGGACCTGCGCCTAGACACGACCACAACACATGATGTAGTCAGACGGATCCGGGCCATATCCAGACCAGATGGTGGACCTGCGCCTAGACACGACCACAAAACATGATGTAGTCAGATGGATCCGGGCCATATCCAGACCAGATGGAGGACCTGCAACTAGACACGACCACAAAACATGATGTAGTCAGACGTATCCGGGCCATATCCAGACCAGATGGAGGACCTGCGCCTAGACACGACCACAAAACATGATGTAGTCAGACGGATCCGGGCCATATCCAGACCAGATGGAGGACCTGCGCCTAGACACGACCACAACACATGATGTAGTCAGACGGATCCGGGCCGTATCCAGATCAGATGGAGGACCTGCGCCTAGACACGACCACAACACATGATGTAGTCAGCCGGATCCGGGCCATATCCAGACCAGATGGAGGACCTGCGCCTAGACACGACCACAACACATGATGTAGTCAGCCGGATCCGGGCCATATCCAGACCAGATGGAGGACCTGCAACTAGACACGACCACAAAACATGATGTAGTCAGACGTATCCGGGCCATATCCAGACCAGATGGAGGACCTGCGCCTAGACACGACCACAAAACATGATGTAGTCAGACGGATCCGGGCCGTATCCAGACCAGATGGAGGACCTGCGCCTAGACACGACCACAACACATGATGTAGTCAGACGGATCCGGGCCGTATCCAGACCAGATGGAGGACCTGCGCCTAGACACGACCACAACACATGATGTAGTCAGCCGGATCCGGGCCGTATCCAGACCAGATGGAGGACCTGCAACTAGACACGACCACAACACATGATGTAGTCAGACGGATCCGGGCCGTATCCAGACCAGATGGAGGACCTGCGCCTAGACACGACCACAACACATGATGTAGTCAGCCGGATCCGGGCCGTATCCAGATCAGATGGAGGACCTGCGCCTAGACACGACCACAACGCATGATGTAGTCAGCCGGATCCAGGCCGTATCCAGACCCGATGGAGGACCTGCGCCTAGACACGACCACAACACATGATGTAGTCAGCCGGATCCGGGCCATATCCAGACCAGATGGTGGACCTGTGCATAGACACGACCACAACACATGATGTAGTCAGCCGGATCCGGGCCGTATCCAGATCAGATGGAGGACCTGCGCCTAGACACGACCACAACGCATGATGTAGTCAGCCGGATCCAGGCCGTATCCAGACCCGATGGAGGACCTGCGCCTAGACACGACCACAACACATGATGTAGTCAGCCGGATCCGGGCCATATCCAGACCAGATGGTGGACCTGTGCATAGACACGACCACAACACATGATGTAGTCAGCCGGATCCGGGCCGTATCCAGATCAGATGGAGGACCTGCGCCTAGACACGACCACAACACATGATGTAGTCAGCCGGATCCGGGCCGTATCCAGATCAGATGGTGGACCTGCGCCTAGACACGACCACAACACATCCCTGAAGTGTCAGCAGAGATTGTGTCATCTAGACACTCCCCTGTGAAGGCCTCATCGACACGATAGCCATCGGCACCGATCCTCAACAAACCCGTCTCCATACCGCACACACACACACACACACACACACACACACACACAGTCAGTGCTGTGAAGAGCTCAAACACACTGAAGCTGGAGGATTTCTGGATTAACTGCTCAGGACACACAAGAAAATCATGAACAACCATCACAAAAGTCACAAAGCAATGAGAAAAGCACTAGTCAATCCAGACATTAGTTTGTCTTGTGGACTTCATGTTCACTGATTAATATTTAGCCGATTTTGCCAGGTGTGTGTAAACTGTGTTTTTCTGCATCATAAATGAGCATCTGAAACAGTGGCCAGCATATCCTCTGAAACACAGCAATGCATTACCGAAAGAGTGCAGAGTTCACTCATAAAGCCAGATAGATCTTTAGTGTGTTCTTTATGTTGGGCTCATCCGTTGCTCAGAAACACTGATGGTCACAGACACACAGATCTGCCAGTAATCTCAGTGTCACACAGCAAAGAGTTTTTACTTTTATGAACTTCCCATTTAAACTTACACCATTATTTACTCATTCAGAACGCGCACGAAAGCAAGAGGCGGGACTTATCGCGTGAACATCCAATCATAGCGCAGTGCCTCCGATCATGTGACTTTCCCCCATTCCTTCTCAATTACCCACAATGCACTCAGAGGAAAGAGAGCCACTGGTGTCACTGTACAGGCACTTAGAAAAGCCAATCATTTATGCAGTTATTAATGTCATATTTCTTAGTGTTTGCCTCATTTCTCATTCAGTTGTTTTAGGCACTGCCTCTCTGTCTCCTCAGATGAACATCTAGAAACCTTCTACATACTCTTGCTTCTTAGACTCGTTCCCGAGATTATCCGTAACGGGTTTATCCTGTAATGGGAAGGATTGGAGAGAATGTGTGAGAAGAGGCGGAGCCAGGGTGGGTTTAGGGGCGGGGCCAGTGCGGGTCTAGGGCCAGGGTGGGTCTAGGGGCAGAGCCAGAGGGGGGTCCAGGGGCGGAGCCAGAGGGGGGGGGGGGGGGGTCTAGGGGTGGAGCCAGAGGGGGGTATAGGGGCGGAGCCAGAGGGGTGTATAGGGGTAGAGCCAGAGGGGGGTATAGGGGTGGAGCCAGAGGGGGGTCTAGGGGTGGAGCCAGAGGGGGGTCTAGGGGTGGAGCCAGAAGGGGGTCCAGGGGTAGAGCCAGAGGGGGTATAGGGGTAGAGCCAGAGGGGGGTATAGGGGTAGAGCCAGAGGGGGGTATGGGGTGGAGCCAGAGGGGGGTCCAGGGGCATAGCCAGAGGGGGGTATAGGGGTAGAGCCAGAGGGGGGTATAGGGGTGGAGCCAGAGGGGGGTCTAGGGGCAGAGCCAGAGGGGGGTCTAGGGGCAGAGCCAGAGGGGGGTCTAGGGGCAGAGCCAGAGGGGGGTATAGGGGCAGAGCCAGAGGGGGGTCTAGGGGCAGAGCCAGAGGGGGGTCTAGGGGCAGAGCCAGAGGGGGGTATAGGGGCAGAGCCAGAGGGGGGGTCTAGGGGCAGAGCCAGAGGGGGGTATAGGGGCAGAGCCAGAGGGGGGTCTAGGGACAGAGCCAGAGGGGGGTATTGAATTGAATTGATTGAGCTGCTCAAGAGCGGCTGCTCGAGCTCTGATGACGACACAGCTGTTCCACGATTCGCTGGATTCACCACATGACAACGATCACGTGTGTTTCGTGTTTATTCGAACACCTTTAGTTCTTCTAAAGCTCACAAATCAGTTTTTTATAACAGTAAACACTCTTTTCATGTAGTTGCTATGTTATATTGTGTCATGTTTATCAAATTAAAACTGATTAAAAAACGTAGACTCTACTTCATTGATAGTAGCTTATGTTGAACTTTATTCTTGTTCAAACAGATGCTGTATGAAGCAGTACATAAAGTAGAAAGGGGTCACTTGCGCTTCAGCCTGGTTGGTGCTCACGGAACAGGACGCAAAAATCAAAAGAGGAAACCCAAGGTCTAGCTAGGACCAAGGAACAGAACCGGAGCACACAACGTTTTAAATAATTTATTATTGGTACAAAACGACTAACGTTTCGACGCCCATGCGTCTTCTTCAGAGTCAAACAGTCAATGGCATTACATAAAGTATTGAATGACAATGTCTCTGAAACATCTGTGTATTATTTGCATTTATTTCACTTCAGCTGTGGTAAAGTATGCAAACACCTGTTTTCACCGAGTTTCAAAACTGCAAGAACAATGTAAGTGTCTACAATGCATGCACACAGTTGAGTTTAATGATTTAGCTTGGCTTCTTTAACTATGCAGTTAAACTAAATGTACAAGCAAACTTTGTTCGAAGCTGAAATAACCCACAACAGTGAAATAAGATTGCATGATTTAGGCCTAACTGTCAATCAGATGCACGTAAAAGTGTAGAAACATTTTCGGTAAAAAAAAAAAAAAAAAAAAAAACATTTAATTTAACATGTTAAACCGTACCCTGCTTTATTGTTTTACTGGCACTTTTTTATTCATACTATTTTAATCCATCATTTCTTTAATTAGACCTCTCACTTGCCCTTCTTAAAAAAACATTCAAATGATCTTACGTGGACTTTTCAAAATTAGCAATAAAACGATGCTCTTGGCAACAGGGAGTGCTAGTATTTTAGCTTAGCATAGTGTCAAACACGACAATTTATGAGATTAATATCATGTTTTGCTCCAAAATCATGTTGCTTATTAGGGATGGGTCACAATTTTTGAATATTCGATTAGATGTTTTAATTATAGAATATGGAATAGGTTGTGCGATTATTGTCTAAAAAAAATCCCTATGTTTTCGGTGCTGATGCGGTGGTGACGCGTTCATGTAACCAGAGGGTGACGCTGCCAATAACACACCTAAAAGCTGTCAATCAACTCTCAGACAACAGAAGGAACACATTGTCTCACACCAGAGCATGTGAGCGGAGTGGGGATATTTCCTCCAGAGCGGAGAGAGACTTTATGAAGAATGCCCTTTGTGTCATGCTGGTTCGAAAATATGTGAAATAAGAAGGGCTGTTAATTTGTAGTTGTTCATTTAAGCCATTAGTTGACTAATCACATATTTATATTAATTTAATTACTTAATACTGGAGAGACTAAACCATAATGAGCGTTTAAGTAATAAGCCTGTTTCCGCACTCAAGCGCACATGAAGTTTGCCACAAAGCCGGCAAAAGTAAAGATTATGAATGTGTCAAATATAGCAAAGAGACATTTTAATTGTTTATTAATCAACTGGTGTTTTCTGTGTCAGTGTCGGCTGCAAAGATGAAGTTGACAATGCTGACTCGCAGTCTTCGGAGTATTGTGAACGTGCCTATAGAAAGAAATGCACATGTTTTGTTTAAAAGTAGACATTTCAAGCTTTCCATAAATATATTTCTCAGCTCTGTGAGGCAAGTAGCCTATACGCTGAGTTTCGGTTCATTTATGAGACGAGCTCCAGTTCACGCGCTGGTGCCTCCACGTCCTGATTTTAGTGGTTGCTGTGGTCAGATGAAACACAAAAAGGGCTTTTTGGCAGCAAACCCAGCAGATGTGTTTGGAGCAAACAGGGATGAAGAGTCCCCCATGCCTACGGTTAAATACACTGCTGGATCTTATATGTTGTGGCCCATTTATTTGCTGGAGGTCCTGGACATCTTGTTCAGAAACATGGCATTATGGATTCTAGCAAATACAAACAGATCAAAAATCTAAACCTGACGGCCTCTGCTAGAAATCTTATAATGGGCCGTGGTTGGATCTTCCATCAGGACAACGGTCCAAAACAAACATCAAAATCAACACAAAAATGGGTCACTGAGCACAAAATGAAGCTTCTGCCGTGACCGTCCCAGTCCCCTGACCTGAGCCCTATAGGAGAGGAGTGGCTGAACTGAAGAGGAGAAGCACCAGCATGAACTTGTGAATCTGCAGGATCTGGAGAGATTATGTATGGAGGAATGGTCTCTGATCTCTGGTCAGTTATTCTCCAAACTCATCAGGCATTATAGGAGAAGACTCAGATCTGTTATCTTGGCAAAAGGAGGTTGCAGAAAGTATTTAATAACAGGGAGCCAATAATTATGGCCAGCGTCTTTTGGAGAAAAGCATTTATTTTATAATATGATTTACCCCCCACTTTCAATTCTTTTACTTCAATGAAAGGTTAGATTTTTGTGAATTTTTTGAATGAAAGATCAAAAGGATAAACAATGCAGATTTATTTTTTACAGCCATTTTTTATCATATTTACCAGGGGTGCCATCAATTTTGACCATGACTCTATATGTCCAAGAAACTGGTAATGTCATTCTCTGTAGTAGTGCTATCGTGGCAAAGACTAATAATCTGTTTGCTTGTAAAATATTCCCTGAATGAAATTAAATGGAATGTATTGGCAGTGGACATGTAAAGGAAGGTAGATGTAAATATATGTTATACAAAAATTCTCTCAATATTTTTTGTCAAGAAAATCTAACAATAATTCATATAGACTTAAATGCATAGGCCTACTTGACAGAAAATATTAGATTAGATTAGATTAGATTCAACTTTATTGTCATTACACAAGTACAGGTACAAGGCAACGAAATGCAGTTTAGGTCTAACCAGAAGTGCAATAGCAGCAAGTGCAGGATATACAGTGGTTCCATAAGTGCAGAACATGGATATGTACTGAATAAATATAGAGTTGAATACTATTATAAACAAAAATTTACAGATAGATTGTCCTATGAATATAATATACAGATAACTATTACTGTGAACAGAGTTTACAGCTAGATATGTACTGAATATAATAATATACAGATGGCTATTACTATAAACAGAATGTTTACAGATAGATATGTACTGAATATAATATACAGATGGCTGTTACTATAAACAGAATTTTACAGATAGATATGTACTATGAATATATATTCTGAAAATGAAAATATGAAAATATGACTTATTGTGTTTGATTCAGTGTATATGTGCATATTATGAGTATATATGTTGTTATTTGACATTATATTAAATGTTGTTATTTGCTAGTATGGAACGTTATGCTGTGTTGGAATTTTATTTTATTTTATTTTATTTTTTTGGGTGATTTGGCGAGCAGTTTCCGAACGCCACACTGCCCACCCTGTTTAATGAAGGCCCACCCACTTTAACATTTCTGGCCTCGCCCCTCTGTGAAAGAGTTCCTCCGGTGCGAAAGCCCTTATTTTATACCTCTAAAGAACGACATTTCCCCTGAGATACACATATTTACAAAGATTATGAAAAATGTAAAAAAATAAATTACATTTCAACATTTATAACATGCTTACACTTAACAACAACTTTTTATACGATATACATCCACTTTTATCTGAAGGCGAGTAGATTTCCCACTATAGGTGATCATGTTGTTTTTAAATGCTAAAGATTGTAGCCTATGAAGAAAAGTCACCAGATCCAAATATTCACACACACCCTTTCAACATGAAACCAAGACATGAGCCCTACACTTTCCCCCAGGAGACAGAAAGCTTGTGTGTTTCTGTCACAGGCCGGGGCGGGCCACCGGGCCTTTACGCACCGCCCCTATGAACCGTACCACCTCGAGGAGCTAACAGAGTACACCACCAGGCAAGACAATCAGATAGAATGTACAAAGTTCATCTTTATTGAATTAAAAATATCTCTTAAAATAACGTGTCACTCAATCAACTTCCTCTTCTTTTCAGAATCCTGGCCTCTTCCCTCTTCAGTGGAAACGTACACAAAGGTAAATACGGGACTAGGGAATCCTCTTTGAACTGTATCGTGGTGAATAGGCAGATAACTAGTCCTCTTCAAGACAGATCGGAACAACACGGGGCGGATGACTCACGTCTTCACCGGATCGGCTCCAGGCCGGACAATGGTAAGTGCACAAGTAATGTCTCCTCTTCAAGGCAGGCCAAGACAGCGGGTGAGGGATAACTCACGTCTTTGACGAATCGGCCCCAGACCAAACAATGGTAGGTGCACAGGTAATGGCTCTTCTTTAAGGCAGGCAAGAACAGCGAGAGAGAAATGGCTCACGTCTTCCAAGACAGCGGGTGAGGGATAACTCACGTCTTTGACAAATCGGCCCCAGACCGAACAATGGTAGGTGCACAGGTAATGGCTCCTCTTCGAGGCAGGCCAGGACAGCGAGAGAGGAATGGCTCACGGCTCTGTATAACACACACTCAACGAACACTGGTTAGTAGGGCCCAACGCCCCTCGAGTGAGGCGATCCAGCAGGTCAAAGGCCCGAACAAAGGCAGGACTTTACTCCCCACACTCATGTATTCAGCAAAGCACTCACAAACTTCACACGTGCAAATATCCACCATAAGCACTGCAATCCACACACTCACAGTGAACTAGGGCCTTTGCTCGTAGCTCCAACCGGGTTCCTTGTCTTCAATGGGACTATAACTCGGGGGCAGCCGGGAAGATGGATGACCACAAACAGTACTGGCTTGGGGGGGGGATCAGAACCACATGATGTTTAGTCCTCGAGCACACAATCATCAAAACGGCTCTTACGTGCAGGGGCTGAATCCTCATCTTTGATGTATTAGGACTCAAGGTCAACATGAAAGGTGGACAACGGCAAACATGACTGGTTTTGAGAGATCAGAACATCATAATGTTAGTTATAAGCAAACCATCATCGGACTGGTGCATTCATGCAGGAACAAAATCTTCAGCTTCGAGGAGATGAACAACAACAAACATACTGGCTTTGAGAGATTAGACCATCAGAGTGTTTAGTTTCCCACCAGCAATCATCCGACCATCACATACATGTAGGAATAAAGAACTTTGAAGATCAATATAAAGGGTAAGCGTGGTACTTAACTTGTTCCAAAAAAATAGCATGTGCACATCCAGTCTTCATTCTCCGAAAGTCCTTTTACAAAATCAATTTTTCCTTCGATCAACAGCCTGCGAAAATCCATCTCTGCCCCACTTCCTCTCTCACTCTCGCACTGGTTTCTCCCACGGCTTACTTCCCCTCTTCGCGATCTCTCTCTTTCACACTGATTTCTCCCTCTGTGTACTTCCCACTTTCCTTCACCCCAAAGTATCTTTTTATAATCCGCATCTCAGATACGTGTCCCAATCGCCACCCTCTCATCGCGCATCTGACCCTCATTTCCTCGTCTAATCCTCTGGGACAACTGGAACTGGTACTGCTCCGGCGGGGAAACATCCTCCAAAACAAAAGTTCCGCTTGCCTCTAGTCACCCCGTGACATTTCTGTCAGTATTACTCAACCTCATGCGGGTCCGAAACCCATAAGACCTTCGTTCATCTTCGGAACTCAAGATATGTTTGATGAAACCCGAGAGCTTTCTGTTCCTCCACAGACTGCGACGACCACTTTCAAGACCCAGAAAATTAGTAAATACATCGTTAAAATAGTCCATGTGACTACAGTGGTTCAACCTTAATGCTATGAAGTGACGAGAATACTTTTTGTGCGCAAAATTTTTGGGGGGGATTTCTCTGATCTACATATGTGCAATTTAGGACTTTTGAAGGCCAAAAAATTATAAGAAATAGGCTAGCTTTAAAACCTTGTCATTAGATTATTTGCCAATACCTGCTTTCTCCTCATCTTCATATTTCTGTTTCTCTCAGTCTTCTTATCCTGGCCTATTTCTTCCCCTCCTAAAGCTGAACCTAGTCTTTTCATTTCCGTCTGTGTCAGTGACGAAAGTAAACATAGGCTCAACTGATATTTATACGTTTTATGAATCATTTTCTTAGACAAGTTAATTCACTCAAGGCTACCAGGAAAGCTGTAGCCCAAGTCAGTACTGCCATTAGGAACCTTCTGCAAGCTTTGGAATTTGAAAACGTCTGTTTCAAATTGTTTCATTAAATAATACCAATTATAGACTACGTTTACCGCAGCTGGTGGAATTGGCAGACGTTCTCTTAAACACCGTGCGCTGTGGAAACCCGTCAAAGCATTCTCAGG
>NC_140215.1:43860504-43953004 GCF_951802725.1 Rutilus rutilus | reverse complement strand
TCAACCACATTCCTCCAATAAGAGACCACATATGGAGTTGTTACAAGCTCCTTTTCTAATCTTATAGTTACGTGATGAAGGAGGTGACAAAAAGCTTAGTTTTCCTACTGGGATTTCAAATGGGTCTGGTGCTGGATGATCTAACAGAGTCCCTTAAAAGCATAACAGTTCCTTTAGGAATAGCATCCATGACAATGGAGAATTCTTTGGGAGTGACTGGAAAATTAAATTGACATAAAAATTCTCTGTAACTTAAAAGAAGACCTTGTGAGTGAAATAACTGGGAAACAATCAGAATGTTTTTCTCAAACCAATTACTAAAAATCAAAGATTTTCTCTTACATACAATGTCTTGATTGTTCCAAATGAAGTACCGGTGAGGGGAGAAATTGTGCTTAAAGATGAATGACCATGAAAGTAATGCCTGTTTGTGAAATTTAGATAAATTGTAAGGGATTCTAGCAATATTATAATTACAGATCAATAGGAAAGGGAGACCACCTAATTTGGAGAAATAGTAATTGGGGATAAAATTCCAGATTGAGTTTGGATTACACAAAAACTGTCTAATCCAATTCATTCTGAAAGTGTTGTTCAAAGATGAGAAATCAAGGAAATTCAACCCACCGTTCTCATACGTGTTCATTAATACAGACTTCTTAACATAATGGATTTTGTTTTTCCAAACAAAATTAAACAGGATTTTATCAACTGATTTACAAGTTTTGTTGTCCACATATAGAGAGAGTGCCGAGTATGTAAGCCTGGAGATGCCCTCCGCCTTAGCAAGCAGTACTCTCAAGCTCAAGTCTCTCTGCAAACATGCAGTCAGTCTTCTTTGGGCTTTTATTATAACCGGATCAAAATTCAATGTACATCTTTTATCTTGATTTTTAGTTATAATAATGCCTAAATATGTAATCTCGGATTTAACTGGAATATTATAAATAGTGAGTGCTGTACAATCTTTAATAGACATTAATTCACATTTACTTATGTTTAGATTAAGACCCGAAGCTTTAGAGAACAATTTTATATAATTAATTGCTATAGGGATTTGGGAAGCATCTCTCAAAAATAAGGTGGTGTCATCTGCTAATTGGCTTATAAATATCTCTCGATCTGCTACACGGATACCCTGAGAACCACTTTCACATATTTGACAGTAGCTGCACACAAAGAAGAAACAAATAGGGAGAAAGGGGACAACCTTGTCTCACTCCTCTGGATAAACTAACCCTTGGTGAAGTGCCATTCTTTCATTATTGTAAAGGGTTTTAATTACTCTGCAAAACATGTCCCCAAAACCAAATGTATCTAATGAATTAATAATAAACTGTTGCTCTAAAGAATCGAAAGCCTTATAGAAATCTAGGAAAAGAATGAAGCTGTCCTCCTGAATCAAGTCTGAATAATCTAATAAATCAAGAATTAGCCTGATATTGTGTCTTTTGTTCAAAAAACCAGATTGTGTCTCATCTATAACTATAACCGAACCCAGTACAGATTTTAGTCTTTTAGCAAACATAATAGCTAACATTTTATAATCACTGTTAAGCAGAGAAATGGGACGCCAATTGTCCATTAAGAGTAAATCTTTTTTAGGCTTCGGAATTAAAGTAATTAAGCCTTGAGTGAGAGTCGGGGGGAGAGTCTCATTCTGCTTTCCTCAAAAACCTTAAGGAAAAAAGGAGACAATTCTTTAGAGAACTGTTTATGAAACTCTGCGGTAAGCCCATCCGTTCCGGGAGATTTATTGTTTTTAAGTTCTAGAATTGAGTTACTAACTTCAGATAAAGTAATTTCATTATCACAGAGATTTCTGTCATCGCTTGAGATAGTCTTACAATCTTTAACGGACTCCAGAAAAGTATGGGCTGCCTCTTCTGAAAATGTTTTTTTTATACAGATTACTGTAAAATTTAGCACAGAAATGTGCAATTGCCTGAGGATTATTAGTGACTGTCCCCTCAATACTGAGAGTTTCAATTAGTGAAGTACTTAAGCAATTATTTTCTAATCTGAAAAAAATATGCTGTGTTACATTCTCCCTCCTCCAGCCATGTCTAGATCTAATATAAGTGTACATCTCATCTAGTTTAGACTGCAGGTCAGCATACTCAAGCTTATCAGATTCAGAAAACAACTCTGGGGGTTTAGAAGAAAGAATAGCAGTTTTAGACACCACCTTATTTTCTTCTGCTCTCTTAAGTTTAGCTAAACTACTACCGAATTTTCTAAAGTATTTACTAATTTCAAACTTGAACAGCTCCCACTGGCAACAGTATGAATCCAACACTAAAGCTCTTCTCCAGTACTGCTCAATCAATACTGTAATATTCTTCTTAACATCTTCAAAATGGAGAAGAGAATTGTTCAATTTCCAATAAGAAGGAGATGAGCTGAAATCAAGGGATGCAGAAAGACAAAGCCTAAGAGAGACTGTAAGAGGTGTAGCATGAATGCTGACTGATTTACAACTATTTGTTAGGCTTTGAGAAATGAGCCAATGATCTCTCCGGGACTGCTTAGACTGGTCCTTCTGCTCCACGTATAGAGTCTCTGCTGTGGATACACTTCTCTACATTTGTGTTGTTGATATATGTAGAGAAGTGTATCCACAGCAGAGACTCTATACGTGGAGCAGCAGGACCAGTCTAAGCAGTCCCGGAGAGATCATTGGCTCATTTCTCAAAGCCTAACAAATAGTTGTAAATCAGTCAGCATTCATGCTACACCTCTTACAGTACTGTATATTTTCACTGATATTGTCCATTAAAGTGGTATTTTCTATAGAAGAATTGTACCCATAAACATTTAATAACACTGAGATGGTCTGACCTAGCGAAAGCACTAATAAGAGAAAATGACCCTTTGGATCTTTGGACAACGTGCAGAATCTCATCAGCAAACTTATTTTTTAAAATGGTGACACTTGCTGATCGCTCTGTGCCGTGCGACATGCATATATCACTGCCCCACTGGGACCTCCAGAATTTAACATGGTCCTGTGTGGAATGGGTTTCTTGAAAAAAGTGAAAAGATTTGTGTGTTGATTTTGATGTTTGTTTTGGACCGTTGTCCTGATGGAAGATCCCATTCCCACCACGGCCCATTATAAGATCTCTAGCAGAGGCCGTCAGGTTTAGATTTTTGATCTGTTTGTATTTGCTAGAATCCATAATACCATGTTTCTGAACAAGATGTCCAGGACCTCCAGCAAATAAATAGCCCACAACATATAAGATCCAGCAGTGTATTTAACCGTAGGCATGGGGGACTCTTCATCCCTGTTTGCTCCAAACACATCTGCTGGGTTTGCTGCCAAAAAGCCCTTTTTAAGTTTCATCTGATCACAGAATCCGGTCCCTTCTGAAGATCCAGTCGTGTCTGACCACTGAATATGCTGGAGTTTATCTCTGGAGGAGCGAGGAGGATTGTTCTTGAAACCCTCCTAAACATCATGTGGGGATGTAGGGGTTGTCTGATATATTATATTTAGGCTTTCTGACCCCAAGACTCCAGTAATCTCTGCAATTCTCCATCTGTGACCCTTGAAGAGTCTTTGGCCACTCAAACTCTCCTCCTCACCGCATTAAGACAATATAGACACACGTCCTCTTCCTGGCAGATTCGTCACATCTTTAGTTGATTATAACTTCTTAATTATTGCCCTGATGGTCAAAATGGGGATTTTCAATTCTTTAGCTGTTTTCTTACAGCCACTTTCTATTCTGTGAAGCTCAACAATCTCTTGCTGCACATCAGAACTATATTCTGTGGTTTTACTCATTGTAAAGGATGATTCAGGGAATCTGGCCTTTGTGTTTCCTCATATTTAAACTCCTGTGAAACAAGAAGTCATAGCTGGACAATTTCATGTTCCTAGTCCCCCTGGTGTGCTAAATAAAGGTAAATATTAATGGGAATATACTTCAGAGATATTTTACTTGTAAAAGATTCCAGGGGTGCCAATAATTATGGCCGACGTGTTTTGGAGAAAAACATTTATTTTATAATGTGATTTCCCCCCCACTTCAATTCTTTCACTTCAATGAAAGGTTAGATTTTTGCCGATTTTTTTAATGAAAGATCAAAAGGATAAACAATGCAGATTTATTTTTTAGCCATTTTTGATCATATTTACCAGGGGTGCCATCAATTCTGAGCACGACTGTATATTTTAATGACTTAAAATCTGCTCCCCACTCTACTCCTGTAAGACACCTCATAATGTTTATTTTTTTTACATTTACCCTCTACTTGTTTAATGTGTGATCTCCATGTTAATCGAGAATCAAACCACACACCCAAAAAACGAAAACTTTCAACTCTTTCCAGATTAATCCTATATAATTTCATTTTGATATCTTCATTTTTCTTTCCAGAGAAAACCATAAATTTTGACTTTTCAACAGAAAACTTAAAACCCCATTCCATTCCCCAAATTTCAACCGGATGTATTCCTTCCTGTATTTTCTTAACTACATATTTTACATTTTTCCCACGTTTCCAAAGCGCTCCATCATCTGCAAACAATGATCTATTCATATCATTAGATACATTCTTAAATATATCATTTATACTACAGGTTAGCAAATTAGCACAAGTGCTACAACCTGGTAAAATGCATCTCTCCTTTTTAAAGGGATAGTTCACTTTGAAATTAATTTTTGATATGTTTTAGCTTACCTCAAGGGCATCCAAGATGTAGGTGTCTTTGTTTCCGCAGTAGTTTCAATTTTGATATTTTTAGGTCAAACCGTTCTTGTCTGTCAGTCATATAATGCAGGTCTATGGTCACTGTCTCAAAACACAAGCACAGAGTCCAAATTAAAACAATTCCCCATCGTCCAAATGAAACAATTCCCCATCATAAGTACACATTGATGGCCTAAGACACGAAACGAGCGGTTTGTGTGAGAAAACGAACAGTATTTATATCGTTGTTATCTCTTGAACACAGCCGCGTCCAAATGATCTGACGGCGCGGGCGGGTATAGATATATACATAGATGTCGCCTTGGCTACTGCAGTTCATTGGAACGAAACCGTAGCCAAGGCGACATCTATGTTTATATCTATACCCGCCCGCGCCTACAGATCATTTGGACGTGTGCTGTTTTCAAGAGATAACAACAATATAAATACTGTTCGTTTTATTTGGACGATGGGGAATTGTTTTAATTTGGACTCTGTGCTTGTGTTTTGAGACAGTGACCATAGACCTGCATTATATGACTGACAGACAAGAACGGTTTGACCTAAAAATATCAAAATTGAAACTACTGCGGAAACAAAGACACCTACATCTTGGATGCCCTTGAGGTAAGCTGAAACATATCAAAAATTAATTTCAAAGTGAACTATCCCTTTAAGGTTAATGTATATTTTACATTGTCCCTGTTCAAATAAATAAATAAATAAATTTATCATAATGGAAAAAAGTGTAGGTCTTATAACACTCCCTTGTGGTGTTACATTTCCTACTTTATGCTTATTCCTATTTTAACTTGAATTGATCTTCCTTTTAAAAAATCTAAAATCCAATTAAAAACTTTACCTCTTACTCCCATTTTGTGTAATGTAATCATTAATCCCTCTCTCCATAACATATCATAGGCTTTCTCAACGTCAGTAAATACTGCTACCACAGATTCTTACATCATCCTCTAAACACTGCATCCATTGTTCCCCTTCCTCTCCTAAACCCACTTTGAAATTCCGTTATCAAACCTTTTTCCCCCCCAAAAAATACATTAATCTCACCATTCTTTCCATTACTTTGCAAATATGTGATGTTAATGCTATAGGTCTATAGTTTGATGGCTTACTATGATCTTTTCCTGGCTTCCTTATCGGGATAATTATCGATTCTTTCCAACTTTCAGGAATTCTCCCTTCTTCCCATATTTTATTAAATAACATTAGCAATTTTTCCTTACTTTCTGTACTTAAATGTTTTAACATAATATGGCTTATTTCATCTTTTCCTGGTGCCGTTTCTCTAGTTTTAGCTAACGCTCTTTCTACTTCTCCCATATTAAAAGGGTTATTTAGATCATCCTCAAAGACTTCCTTCTTTTTTAAAACTTCTATATTCTTAGATTTGGTGTTCTCTCTACCTTTCCTTCCCTCCACTGACAAATTGTTTGAGCTGTGTATACTAACAAATGCATCTACCAACATCTCTGCTTTTCCTTCCTGAAATATCACTTCCGGGTGATCGATGTTGGGGGGTATGGCAGGACCAGTGACGGTGTGGGATTCTGGCAAACTCTGCCTTTGGACAGGCTCTCCGGGCTGGCACTCTTCATCTGCCTCCTGACCACCCTCTACCTGGTGCTGAAGAGAGAGGACCCCAGCCCCATGTCTTCGTGGCTGATGAGGCGTTCCCGCTGCGGAGGAACCTCATGCGGCCCTTCCCTGGACGCACGCTTCCTCCAGAGAGGTGTGTCTTCAATTACCGCCTCTCCAGAGCCAGGCTGGTGGTGGAGAACGCCTTTGGCATCCTCTCCTCACAGTGGAGGATGTACCGCCGCCTCATCGAGGTCCACCCTGAAGTTGCGGAGAAGTGTGTGAAGGCGACGTGTGTTCTCCACAACTTCATGCGGTATTCGGAAGGGAGAGAGGCACCTGCTGTGAGGGGCGCAGGGCATGCTGGAGATGAGCCACTGCCAGATCTGGGTCGAGTTGCAGCCAACAACTCCTCCAGAGAGGCACTCCGGGTGAGGGACATCTTCATGGAACACTTCTCGGCGGAGGGAGCAGTACCATGGCAGCCGACGGAGTAGCGTTTGAAGTCCTCCTCATGACTTCCCCACAACGGCTCTTTTAAGAGCCACCCACAAACCTATAAAGAACATGTCTTTCTAAAAACAGTTTTCCTCCATTATAATATTTAGTATTTTTTCCAGGTTGTCAGCCTCAGTTCCAGGCTGTCAGGTCCACAACATGCACATGCATTAAGTTTAAACTCTGACTAACCTTTTCAAAATTACAGGTTTTCCATGTTTGTATACAAGGTAAAATGATTTATTTATTTTTTAATAAATAAATGGAGCCAGCCTCCAAAAGCAATGAACCTTTCTTTTTTGTTGTTGTTGATTGTCTTTACATTACAATGAAGTTTCATATAATCTATATTTAGTTATGGAATAAAAAACATTAAATACTAAATTAATACATCTCATATATTAAAAAAGTTATGTGATACAAGATTTGCTTTGTTGTGCATAGAACCACACCAGGCATTTAGTCAGATTGTAAAATAATTTATTGGTTTAAATAAAATGAATATAGAACATTTATATTTAACAATATGAACAGAATTTAAAAATAAAAAAACTGAACGTACAAACTATTTACAAAGAGACAGGAATAAAAAGGACCTCGCTTGGAAGGTGGAAAAACCACAGGGAACAACATGTAGGAGAAAAGGAAGGCGTTTCCTGCAGAGCCGCTGCCTCATTTAAAACCTACTGTGGGGGTCAGACTGCTCCAAATTTAACACAGTGGTGCTGTTTTCCATCGTCAATTGTCACGCGCCGGAGGCTGTGACAGAAGCTCCATCAGCGCCTGCTCCACCTCCGACGGACCATCCTGGGACCGCTCACGGAGCCGCCGGCGGGCTCTCCTCCTCTCCTCCTCCTCCGCCGGCGGGCTTTCCTCCTCTCCTCCTCCTCCGCCGGCGGGCTCTCCTCCTCCTCCGCCGGCGGGCTCTCCTCCTCTCCTCCTCCTCCGCCGGCGGGCTCTCCTCCTCTCCTCCTCCTCCGCCGGCGGGCTCTCCTCCTCTCCTCCTCCTCCGCCGGCGGGCTCTCCTCCTCTCCTCCTCCTCCGCCGCCGGCAGGCTCTCCTCCTCTCCTCCTCCTCCGCCGCCGGCAGGCTCTCCTCCTCTCCTCCTCCTCCGCCGGCGGGCTCTCCTCCTCTCCTCCTCCTCCGCCGGCGGGCTCTCCTCCTCCTCCGCCGGCGGGCTCTCCTCCTCTCCTCCTCCTCCGCCGGCGGGCTCTCCTCCTCTCCTCCTCCTCCGCCGGCGGGCTCTCCTCCTCCTCCGCTCACAGGCTCTCCTCCTCTCCTCCTCCTCCGCTCACAGGCTCTCCTCCTCTCCTCCTCCTCCGCCGGCGGGCTCTCCTCCTCTCCTCCTCCTCCGCCGGCGGGCTCTCCTCCTCTCCTCCTCCTCCGCCGGCGGGCTCTCCTCCTCCTCCGCCGGCGGGCTCTCCTCCTCTCCTCCTCCTCCGCCGCCGGCAGGCTCTCCTCCTCTCCTCCTCCTCCGCCGCCGGCAGGCTCTCCTCCTCCTCCGCCGGCGGGCTCTCCTCCTCTCCTCCTCCTCCGCCGGCGGGCTCTCCTCCTCTCCTCCTCCTCCGCTCACGGGCTCTCCTCCTCTCCTCCTCCTCCGCCGGCGGGCTCTCCTCCTCTCCTCCTCCTCCGCCGGCGGGCTCTCCTCCTCTCCTCCTCCTCCGCTCACGGGCTCTCCTCCTCTCCTCCTCCTCCGCCGGCGGGCTCTCCTCCTCTCCTCCTCCTCCGCCGGCGGGCTCTCCTCCTCTCCTCCTCCTCCGCCGGCGGGCTCTCCTCCTCCTCCGCCGGCGGGCTCTCCTCCTCTGCTGGCCTGTGAAATAAAAAAAATACAACACAGCACTGCAATGAGAAGGCACCTGATTTTCATGTTCGCAGTGAAGGTTTCAAAAATGTAATTTAAATGCAAATGTGATACTGTTTTTAACTTGCTTTAACATATATTAAGTAATTAAAGTTATAGGCTTTAATTACTTAAAGTTACAAGTTAGAGGCTATCCTTTAATAAATAAATAAATAAATATACTTCAGACATATACATAGATAAACATGCAAATGAACAGTAGCTATAAAGTATGTATGCAGATGATTGGTTCCATACATTGCAATGGATTTGTGTCTGCATTTACAAACACAATGATTATTAGTAAGGGGACTAGAGCTCGTAACATGTTGAAATATTGTTTGTACGATTGCATTCACTCACCTGTGGGTTCAGCAGCAGGGGCTGAGGGACCAGGGACTGGGGAGACAGGAGGAGAGGCAGGGAATCTTGGATGATCCCCTCTTTGATAATTTGCCTCTGTCAAGACAATATTAAATGATATTTTAAACATTTAAATGTTATTATATTAAACACATTGGTAATAGTTATAGATAGATTACATTTTCTTCATCTGTAAACATGACAGCATAATGCCTTGACTGGAAACACACCTGTCACTGTCTCCCCTGATATCTCTTCAGGCTGTCCCTGGTCCTCGAGGTGGTAGTCCTCTTCGATCTGGGCCTCGACCCCCTCCATGTTCCATGGTCGAGGAATCCCAAGATCTGAGAGAATTTCCACCTCTTCACAGACCCTGCTGCTGATCCACTCCTCTTCTCCATCTCCTTCCTCTTCTCCTTCAGGTACGTGTCCCTGAGGCTTTTCCATTTTTTCCCGCAAACTTCCTCTGAATAAACACATTATATTGTTAGCGAAAAGTAGCTGTATAGCGGGAATATAGCGGCAAGATCAATAACGTGACTCAAAAGTGAAATGTGTACATGTTTACAACTCACCAGTTTGCCCTATCTCCTCACTGACCCTTTTCCAAGCAACCCAGCAAACACAGAACGTTCCCCTAACGTTCCCGTTTGGTTCCCATTTGGTTATTTTTTTGGGAACCAAACAAGAACGTTCTGGGAACGTTCCCTGTAGGTTATTTTTAGGATCTATGTTTATAACATTAAGGGAACGTTCCCAGAACGTTCCCTGTAGGTTATTTTTAGGTCTAAATTTATAACCTAAAGAGAACGTTCTGGGAACGTTCCCTGCAGGTTGTTATTTAATAACCTAAAGAGAACCTTCCCAGAACGTTCCCTGCAGGTTATTTTTAGGTTTAATTTTTATAACCTAAAGAGAACCTTCCCAGAACGTTCCCTGTAGGTTATTTTTAGGTTTAATTTTTATAACCTAAAGAGAACCTTCCCAGAACGTTCCCTTGCAGGTTTTAGGTTTTATTTTTATAACCTAAAGAGAACGTTCTGAGAACGTTCTCTGCAGGTTATTATTTTAATATCACTTACTATTAACAGGCAGATTCAACTGACAACGTCGTCAGTACGGTCCCCTAAGGTTATAAGATAACCAACAACGTTCAGATCTATTCGCAATAACTTTTTATTAATGATATTTTAAATTATGTTATATATTTTAATTCTATATGTTAAATGCTGCGTGACTTTGAAGTGTTTTAATGCGCATGCGCGTGATCAAACACTGGAGCACGTGCGCTGCGCAAGAGCAGATGGAAACGTCATCGACAGCTGACAAACAACAAACCTCCCGTCTCTCGCTGTTGGTTTCACTGCTTTCAGGTAAGTTTAGACAACAAAATCTATCAAATAATACACACAAACGCCCCTGACACATTTCTTACGTGTAATTGACACGCTTCTGTTAAATATTTATTTTAAAAAAATGGTTTTATGTCTTTGAAAAAGTCCGTTAGCATCTACGCTAGCTAACCGTTTTCAAAAGACAACGTTAGGCCTAAGTTACGTTAAGTTGAGGTCTTATTTATGAAAGTTTGGGTTTTGTTGCCTTTGGCTTGCTCAGTTGGGGATACTTAATTTAATAAATTAATCATGCTGTGAAGCTGCTTTGATACAATCTGTATTGTGAAAAGCGCTATATAAATAAAGTTGACTTGACTTGACTTGACTTAAACACATATTTAGTGTAGATAACAGTTTTTGATAGTTTTGCTGGTAATTTGTCAATGGGAAGTAAGCTAATTTATTTAGGCTAACCTAAAAGAATGCACTGTATTGTTAACTTAATCAGTGACGTCACTTACCAATATTGCTAAAATGTGATTTCAGAATAGCGAGAGAAAAAATAAAACTCTACAACAAGGGGTGAGTTATTGTTTAATCATGATGATAATTCCATATGCATTTATTTCACAATATATTATCTTAAGATTTGTAGCCTATATATTTATCTTTTATGCATTTCACCTCTGTTCTAGCTTGGTTCCTTGTAATAAACCTATCACATGTAATATTTTTGGCTCTGTGACAAACAGCATGTTATGTTCCTAGATCATCATGCTGTGATGGCCTGCTGCACCCCCTGTCCAAGAAAATCTCTATGAACCATATGACTAGTAAGCAAAACCACCTCAAACATGCAGTGCACTGCTGTTCAAAGGTTTGGGGTCTGTAAGATTTATGCTTTTGAAATAAGTCTCACATTTTAAAATCATTAACCCCAAGTTTTTTCAGTGAGATTGTCCTTGAGAAGCCTGTAAGCTAAATAATCAGCTAAACAATAGGCGACTAATACAATATTATAATGGTCATAGTTATAATAATTCATTTAACTATTATGATAACATGATATCCTGATGATTACTATATTTTATTTTATTTCTTTAGGTCTGTTTTGAATTATGTTGGTCAATGAGACTGACACCATACTGTCCAACTCAAAGGTATTTATGTATTTTTTTTATTGATCAATACTGAAATTCTTTGTACTTTTAAATGCGGTTCAGGGGGTCGACAACTTTAGGCAGTTATTTTTCACAGATTTATTTATTTAATGTTTATTTGACAGGGACAAATGCATGGAACATTGCTTTATAAAAAATACAAAGTAGATGCCATGCATACAGGTTTATAGCCATGACTAATTTGCAACCCCTTGATATCTTGGGCAGCTGTGGCTCATACTCTTAGCCTTTAAAAATGTTTGAATTGATATCCCCAATGCAATATCAGGGGGTAAATATATCATTAGAGTTCTTAAAGTTATGGCTTTGCTCTTGTTACCAGATGAGATAAAATCCCTATTGTTTGGCCCTGTGATTCTTCAGGACAAGACCTTGATGCCATCCACAGTCAGTCGATGAAGAAGGTGAGTTTAGCCGAATTCAGTTCTTTCACTTTTTTTTTACAGACACGTGCACGCAAAATGAAGTCAAAATGGCGAGTTTCCTCTTGTCTTGTGTTTTAAACAGAAAGAAAACGGATGCGTGTCATTTATATTAGTTCTGTGCATTCGTCTTAAAGGGACAGCAGCCCAACGTACCCGCAGCTGTTTGTGTCGCCAACGGTGATCAAACATCAAAAGAGAAAATGACTTGTAGCTTTAGCAAAGATACATTAATTTTATAGTTATTTTATTTTTACACTGAAGACTTATTTTACATTTTGATAAATCAATTTCTGTACCTGATGTTTTCAGATTGAACTGAAAAACATAATGCACTGCTTATTTCAACTGTGTTTTTCTTCTATTGTATTTATCTATGCATGTTATCTATTGTAATTTTCTATGCAGGTTCACTCCTCTACAAAATCCCCCCAATAGGGGTTATGCGGAGCGCCCAGCGGTTGAACCGGAAGAGGTCTAAGCATTTCTGCTTTTCACTTCCGTACACATCTGCAGCGGTAGGGGATCTCTGAGTTTACTGTTCATTTTTGCTTATTACACTAAAATTCTTACTTCTGTTTTAATTAAAATGTCACGAAGGCTAAAATATCAGAAAAGGGAACATCCGAACAGCAGTTTTTGTTGTGTGCCGGTCTGCTCTATGTCGGGGAAAATGAGTAGTACAAATAGGTTCTGTACTCATAAAGTGACGTCAACATCAGCAGTAGCATTCGCCGTCAGGCAAGTGTTATTTAAATAAACTCCTGATGTACTTACAAACTTTCCAATGCCTCGTTTAATGAGTACAGAACCTATTTGTACTACTGTAGAAGTTTGGTACCATTCTGGGCATTATTAGTGGGGTAATTTACCAGATACAACCCTGGAGCCATTAGCGCATGCACTAAACCATACGGCTGATATCTCTAAATAAACTCTAAATTTTTCAATATCGTGCAGCACTAATATTGAGCATATCTTAAAGTGAACCTGGAATGATAATTTGTGATACCAGATGAGATGTATGTATGATAGATTTTGAACTGTACTATTGTTTTTATTTCAGGTTTTCTGGGATCCCAGCGGAAGGCATCAAGGCATCAGATGTTGGCCTGGACAGATGCACCTGTAAACTACACCGACCTTTGCTTTTGCATGGATGGCTGATTATTACCATGTTCTGTGAGGGTATCATTATAGCAAAACTGAGCACCTGTGACAGTGGCATCTGTAGGTGTAAAGTCACAGAGATTAAAAAAAAAAATGATAGCAGTTTCAAACTTTTTTTCACTTTCTTTCTCATAAACAACACAGCAGTTACAGGTTTTCAGACTCTTCATTGGAGGTGAGACTTATACATACAAGGTAGAGCGAATTCGCAGGTCAGAGTTCACTAGACTTAAATATTATTTTCTCTGTTTTTTATTTGACTTCAGAGAGAGAGGCTTAATGGGTATCCTTACCCCTATATAAAACATTCCTTTTTTGATTTGTAGTCTGAAATAATAAATAGTGCAATATAAATAAATGCAATGTAGTGTTTTGAAATATATACATTTTTCTATACACATTGATGCTAAAATATCTGAATAAATACATGATACCAGCAGCGCTCGTGCTCTCATATCTCCTACAGCTTGTGACACACAATCCCACCTCACTCTTTTCATTTGCTCCAGATGAATATTAATGCCATTACAGGGCTTGAATTTTGGCATGGGATTGTGTGTCCATGTAACACGTTGTCTTTTTATTTTCTTGTTAAATTTGCAGATGGTGTTGGGAGTTTAAATGTTTTGAGCAGTGTGAAGATTGGCACATTCATGTATATTGTATATAAATAAATACTTTTTCAACTTTTTAGCCGAAGTTATAGGCTACAGTTTGCAAAAGATAGTTTTAATTAAAATGTTTGTGCAGTTTTATTTATTGAAATATTTTCATGTTTGAAATATTAAATGTAAATTACTGTTCCTGAATACATTTTGCTAACGCTGTTTTTAATGACTTATTTTAGGTTGATAATTAAACAATGAATCAACAAAAACATGGATTGTGTGCTGATTTATTTATTTAATACAAACTGATTGATTTACTTATTAATGATAGTTTCTGTAAATTCAATTTATTGTAATAATATATTCATAGGATTCTTAAGTGTTTGAACAATAAACAATGTAGAATATGTTTGTAGACCTATAATTTGTGTACAGGCATATCAGGATGTGTAGACGTTAGGAGAACGTTCCGAGAACGTTCTGGGAACCTTTCGGGAACGTTCTGGGAACCTTTCGGCAACGTTCCGGGAACGTTCCCCTAACCTATAGGGAACGTTCTATTAACGTAAAGAAAACTTTCCTGGCTAACCAATAGGGAACGTTCTTGGGAACGTTCTGGGAACCAAAAACTAACGTTCCCAGAACGTTAAATTGTTAGCTGGGAAGGTCCTTTTTATTCCTGTCTTTGTAAAAATAAGAACTGCTATCGTATAGCTCTGGGTGACTGCTCACGGCTGAAATGAATTTTTCCTCCATTTTAAATGAATGAAACTCCACGCGGGAGTTTATCCCGTCACTTCACCACGTGACAGCAGCAAGGCTCCTATTGGTTAACGCGGCGCGAACTGACGCCAAAGTTCAGATTTTTCAACTTGAGCGGCAGACGCGAATTCGCGTCAAACGCGTGAATGCACCAAAGCACAAAATAAAATAATTTGCGTGTAACGCGCGTATCGCGCCAGACGCTCAATTCACGCGAACTTGACGCGCGAATGAGGCGTATTCGCGTCTACCGCGCCGCGCTCTACGCCTCACGCCGGTTTCACACTGCATGCATTAGCAGAGCGTAAAGGCCCATTCACACCGGACGCCGAAGCGGCGCGGAACGGAGGCCGCTTCCTTTCGGCGCCCATGTTAACCTATGGTGTCGTTCACACCAGACACGGAGCGCCGCGGCATGCCGCGGCCGGCCCGCGCCGTGAAGCGCCAGTTTCGGCGTCTGGTCTATTTTTTGCGCGAGCCGCGAGTGATTCGCGTCCATTCCGGCAGGAAGTCACACCAAGAAACACGAGACATCCGGTCAATTGTCAAAATATAAGCAATTTTCAAATTAAAATACCGCGAGTATTAACAAAAAGTATTAATACAAGAGGTGTACAAACTTCTTGGTTACAGAAACATGGTGTATTCATTTTATGAGGTTATTTACTTACCCATGATGTAAAAAAATAGCTCTGAATAAACAACAACTGAGCAGAAGCGCTTGTCGACCGCTGCGAACAATACGCCTCTAGTGTGAACAGGCAGGCGCCGGACCGCGCGTGATTTTCCGTTCCGCGACGCTTCCGCATCCGGTGTGAACCAGGCGTAAGCAGTGCAGGAGCAGTGCATATGGTGAGCAGGAGCAGGACACGCGCGTTTTGCTTTCACACTGGCAGCGTTTGTCACGCGCGGCTGAACTGCGGGTTTTGTACAGACAGAGTAGGCTACTCTATAATGGATAAGTTCATTGCTTTATTTCGTTTTCAAATGCATGTAAGAGAAAAGACTTGTCAAGAAGCTTATTTTATTAATAATTTCATTTATATAACTTTTGGTTCATCTTTGTTTTTATTGTTCTGGCAACAAGTTTGTTTTTGGACATTTGTTTTCTTTTTAAATTGCTGTTGATCATTTGATTGACTGTTTAAAACACAATAGATCTCATCAATGCGCTTTTTGGATAAAACTGCGGAGTATTTTGGCCATGATCAATGCATTGTCACTTTAATTCAGCGTAAGCGGCGCGTTAAAAATAGACTGGGCGCCGAAACTATCGCGGCACTGCTGTTCCTGCTCTGCTCCTGCTACGCGCTGCCGCGCCGCTTCTGCTTGCGGTGTGAATGCACTCATTGAATAACATGAACGCCGAAAAAAATACGCGCTGCTCACGCGCCACTGACGCTTGCGGTGTGAAACCGGCGTCACGGTGCGTGTCCACTACAGCGGCAAAACTCCGCTCAGTGCCGCTGGCAACGCTGTAACGTCTCCGCTTTGGGGTGTGTCTATTCCGAGTGTGTTTAATATAAGTTTTTTCAACACACGGACAGTATAATCATCAGCGATGCACGCGTGTCCACTGGCACGGTGCGAGCAGAGCAGAGCGGAGCGAGCGTTTTCAATTAATTCCTATGGAAGTCGAGCTTCACGCTCGCGCAATGCATTTTGGGATTGACAGCGGACCGGAGAAAGCGTTGAGAGCGACCGAGAGCGTCAAAAGGTTGGGCAGTTCGACTTTATGCAAATATCAAGCGAAAAACGCGGCCGGCAGCCAATTGCTGTGAGGTTCGGGATGTGACATCTGTTTTGAGAGTTTAAAATATGCAAATTGTGCCGGAGTTTATGCTGGATTTAGTGCGTAAATAATTTTGTTTATAAATTAGACGCTTTGCAGTTGTTATGCATGTTAATTATTTTATTTTGGATGTGTTCATTGTGATTATATTGGCTGGGTTTATAAAAGTTTATAAAAGTGAAAGGATATCTTTGCTTGGTGCATTTGTAAACAAAGCTTGTCTATTTATAAATGTAATCGCGTGCATCGCTGATGATTATACTGTCCGTGTGTTGAAAAAACTTATATTAAACACACTCGCAACAGACACACCCCAAAGCGGAGACGTTACAGCGTTGTCAGCGGCACTGAGCGGAGTTTTGCCGCTGTAGTGGACACGCACCGTCATTCACGCCACAGTAATTTTTTACGCGCGTACCGCGTCTTTGCATTGACTCACCCCTCATTTACACTGCACACGTGTGCGGTGCGTTACGTCTGCGACAAGGTTTTATTCCGTCCTCCACGCGGTGCCAACTCACACCAGGAGCATTTCAGAAGCGGAGCAACTGGATGCGCGAGACCACGTGATTTGCCTGTCCGACGTGGTTTTTCTTGATTTTGGAGGTTTCTACCTTACAGTCTATGGTTTCTACCAAGGATATATTGGTGTGCAATACAATTGGGAGTCTGCACATGGCGTTTATTTTGAAATTGACAGTATTTTTTTACTTTTATTTTGTATTTCCGGTGCGACTTGGACGCGCGTCCGTCAAAAATAGACTAGGCGCCTATATTTAGCGAAGCGGCGCGGAGAGCCGCTTCTGGGAAGCTTCTGAAACGTGCCGCATCGCGGCCGGTGTAAACACAAGCATTGACTAGAATGGGCGCGATCAGCTCTGATAGCCGTGTCGCAGCCGTAATGCGCCGCAGGCGTGTGCGGTGTAAATGAGGGGTTACGCCGGTTTCACACCGCAAGCGTCAGTGGCGCGTGAGCAGAGCGTATTTTTTTCGGCGTCCATGTTATTCAATGAGTGCATTCACACCGCACGCAGAAGCGGCGCGGCAGCGCGTAGCAGGAGCAGAGCAGGAACAGCAGTGCCACGATAGTTTCGGCACCCAGTTTATTTTTAACGCGCCGCTTACGGTGAATTAAAGTGACCATGCATTTTTCATGGCCAAAACACACAGCAGTTTCACCCAAAAAGCACATTGATGAGATCTCTTGTGTTTTAAACAGTCAATCAAATTACCTTCATCAATTTAAAAATAAATGTCCAAAACAAAATTGTTGGCCAAACTACAAAAACAACTTTAATCGATGTACTGCCAGTTTACAGATTCATTTAATATATTTATGTATATACACACACACATACATACATATATACACACACACACACACACACACACATATACATACATATATATATATATAGCCATAAGGATGTCATGCTGACAATCAAATAAAAGCAGATGGTGTCACAGGCGTGGTCGAGCGCACCTGAAAATGTAACAATGGACGACACTCGTCTCATTGTGGAGGTTGAGAAAAGTTCAATTATTTATGATCCAAGAAACATACTTTATAAAGACTCACAGGCAAAGGAAAAGGCATGGGAGGAAGTTGCAGTGGCTCTTGGTGCAGATGGTAAGCTTTTAAGTTTTTTTGAAAAAAACCTTTCTAAGCAGTAAGTTAGGCTATTAACTTTTTCAATATCTAGAATTTTTACAGTGATGAATTTTTTGTCTTAAACCCTAGACCATGTTGTCTTGCCAGGACACTCTACCCTCAATTGAGCAGAAAAATGTGCAAAGCTTTTCACGCATATCATACGCTTCTCTGCATCCCCCATTTCCACCCATGTTTCTAACAGGTGGTAGGACTTCCCCCCTTTCTTCTGCCTCTTCCACCCACCTCTGATTTTCTGATGGGTTTGTCAGGTAGTTGTGAAGGATGCAGGCTGCAGTGACTATAGAGTCTGCATTCTCTGGCTTCACATTAATCCTTGTATGGAGTACCCTCCACCTGGATGACAGAATGCCAAAAGCACATTCCACCACCATCCTTGCCCGTGACAGTCTGTAACTGAACATTTGTCTCCATCGTGGTATTCTGTTCCCTGGAAAAGGTCTCATCAAATATGTTTTTAGTGGGAATGCAGAATCACCCACCATTGTGTATGGCATTGGGCCCTGTACACCAGATCCTGGTAAAGGGAAGTCTGCAGGGACAGACAAACCTTTGGCCTCCATGGCTCTTCCAAGAGCAGAACTACTAAACACTCCAGCATCGCTTGTTCTGCCGAAGTCTCCGACCTGGACAAACGTAAACCTGTAGTCTGCATCTGCTAGTGCTAGAAGAACTATAGAAAAAGTCTTCTTGTAATTAAAAAACAAGCTACCAGAATGTGCAGGTGACACAATGGTAACATGTTTCCCATCAATAGCACCCAGGCAGTTTGGGAAGTTCCATTTTTCCCAAAATGTGGATGCTATGGCTCTCCACATGTCCTCTGTTGGTCTAGGGAACTGTGATGCCATCATCTGCTGCTCAATTACTTGACAGGTCATGTGGACAGACTCAGCAACAGTGCTTATGCCTAGACGGTACTGGAAGGCCAGGCTGGTGAAGCTCTCTCCAGTTCCCAGAAATCTGTTAAAACCAAACAAATATAACATTGTTTTATTGTTTCGGCATTATTTATATATATATATATATATATATATATATATATATATATATATATATATATATATATGGCTACATTTACATATGTAATACATATTTTAATGCATTTTACAGTGAGTGAATGCAGGCGAAGATGGAAGTTGTTAAGAGATGCTTTTGTCAGAAACAAGAAGCAAAAAAAAGTTGTGCCCAGTGGTTCTGCAGGTGGCACAGTCAGGGAATGGAAGTACGACAGAGTAATGTCATTTCTGTTGCCACACATGCAGCCTAGAAGGTTAGTATGCCATTGTTGTTGACCTTATGTTTTACCTTGCTATTTAGTGTCTTATTTTCTTTTATAGACAATTCGTACTAAATAGTATTTCACTGAGCATGAGTATATTATGAGAATATTATTAATTGTGTGTAATGTACACCAATACTTGTGTGTTGGGGCCATATATTTATATCATCTATTAATTAATTTAATTGCAGTTCCAGACACACTTTGCAGAGTGAGCTGGAACCTCTGGACATGACCGTTGCAGAGGAGGAAGTGGAGCCAGAATTTTCAGAACTCACTACACCTTTCAGTCCCCTTCCTGCCATACAGAGGCCTGCAGCACCCTTACTGGCAGACGAAAGATCGGTTACCCCCACACCACTGCCTAGCACCTCCACACCACAAATAACAACTCACAGAGCTGACACCCCTACCCCCACCCTTCAACAATACAGACAGAAGCGGAGAAGAACGGTTTCCCCAAATACAACAGAGCAACAGTTATTGGACATAATAACACAACCCACTACACCTGTACCACCAAATGTCCCCACACAGGAGGATGAAATGTATTATTTTGCCCTCAGTTTAATTCTGAAACTGAATCGGTTGCTTCCCAGAAACCGTTCCAGGGCACAAATACACATAATGACCTACCTGGCTGACCTGGAGTTAGAAGATGAGGTTCAGAGGCAACAAGCGACAGCATCACACACAGTGTTCCCTAGCAGAGGAAGCCAGCACCCACAATCTGGATTTCAGCCTATTCACCCCACACCCTACCATGAGGAACAAACCCACCATCACCCCCACCAAGTCACTCCTCCGCCAATGTCCACCATGCCTGAACAACGTTCCAGAACTTACCATCGACTGTAGTACTACAGTTTAGCATTCCAAAAGTTTATTTTTTTTTTTTTTTTACTTAATCCAACCATTTGTTGTAAATAGTTTAGCAGTTTCAATTATTATTTTTTATATTGTTCATGTTGTTAAGCATGTAGTCTATGTTCATAATAATTTTATGCATGACTTTGTTGAGATATTGGTTCAATATACTTAATAAACCTTTTTTAGTTGATTTACCCAAGTCAAAGATATTTATTTGAAGCATGAAACTAGTGCAATACATATTTTAACTTAATTGAAGCAAAATACATTTATTCATTAATATTTAAAAATACATACAATGGCCTAATATTTACCTCAGTGTAACTGCAAGTCGCTGCTTGGGTTCAATAGACTGCCTGTAGTTTGTTGTTTGCCTTGTTAGTTGGCCTCCAATCAGGGAAAGAATGTGATCCATTTGCTCTGCATTCATCCTGAAGTAGTTTAGGTGGCGGTCACGGTCAAGGCGGAGTTCAGCGACAAGATGGTAATATGCACCATATTCTCTCCTTCGTCGGTTCATGGAGTGAACTCAAAGTCTGCGTCTTTTCCGTAGTCTTCTTAATAGCAAATACAGCGCAATGGCCTTCCTTCTATCAACAACTCGCACTACACGGTAAACAAAGTCAACAAAAACAAAGATGAACCAAAAGTTACCCTATAATATGAGACAAAAGGAATCGCCGGTGCAGCACAGATGTCTACTAATTAAAGATATTTATTTTTATATTTATATAATAATATTTATATCCTCTCACTGTACGCACTGCTCATGTGCTGCTGACGCTCTTCTAGCGCATGCAGTGTGAAACCGGCGTTAACATTGAAATCACTCGCGCCTGACGCGCTATTCGGGTCCGGTGTGAACGCACCATTATAACTCTATAAGGAATTCCCTGTTTCACAAATGTAACACACCCTCCACCTCCACCCTCTGTCCTGTCTTGTCTAATTGCTGTATATCCATTTAAAACAAAATCCAAATTAGGTTTTAACCAAGTTTCTTGCACACATACTATTTCTGGTTTTTCCTCTCTACTGTCTATAAATTGTTTAAAATCTTGTCCATTTGCAATTAGACTTCTAGCGTTCCATTGGAGGATTAACATAATTAATATTATCAACCCACCCATGTTGGATCTTGACTTGACTGCACATTAAGCTCATCTCTTACTTCCCATTTGAATCCTACTAATTCCAAACGATTTACTGCCGCTTTAACTATGATTTGAATTCTTTCAGTTTCAGTTTTAGATTTGATCTCAGATGTTGCATTTATTACCCCTGCTATAAAGTTAACTAACTTCATTTTTTCTTCCCAAATCTGCCTCCATTCTTTCTGTTCACCTCCATTTTTTCTTTTGTCACACTCAGCATCCTTATCCTGCTTTTCCCCCTCACTTCTCTTGATAGCATCAGCATAAGACATTTTTTCCGTTACCTTAATTTGTTGTACTTCCACCTCCCGTTTCATTACTTCACATCCCCAAAAGGCAACACTATGATTGCCTCCGACATTGCAACACTGTGGTTTAACACCTTCTCCACATGTCCCATAATCATGATCTCCTCCACATCTAGCACATCTTCTTTGCTTTTTACATCCCTTTGCCAAATGACCAAATTCCTGGCAGTTATAACATCTCATAGGTTCCGTTTCTTTTTTCTTTCTATTCCTCTTGTCATTCTTTTAGCCAATTTAATTGATCCATTTCTCACCCTCAAATTCTCTACGATCTCCTTCATACCCACCATAAGAGGAACTCCTGCCATTATTCCTTTACAACTCTCATCTTTTTCCCCTCCAACTCTTACCACTTTTGTTACTTTTATTTTTCCCACACTGCTCATTCTCTTTGCCTTCTCTATCTGTCTTTCAGAGCTACATGAGCAATGAGCAAGTTTCCATCTCCCAGTACTAGTGCATATTTTACTTCTCCTACTTGTGCTTTATTTATTTTAGTAAGTTTTTAGTAAGTAAAGTCAATTTTCTTTACTCCCCTTTCTCCCTCAAAACATACTACTACTATATTGAACAATTCTGACCTCAAATCTTTAACCTCATCTTTTTTTCCCTCACTTTCCATTCCATCCAAACTTTCTGAGTCATTTTTCTTTCATGTCTAGACAATTTCTTGTTTCTAGTTCCCCCTATCACTTCCTCCCATTCACTTTCCCCTTCTTGATCTCTACTTTCCATGTTGTTGTTGTTTTCATATCCTGATTCTCTTTCCGCCATCCTGAAAAGTTTGATATTATTTAGTCGATGGGAAATAGAGGAGGAGCACCACTACTGGACCTATACAAGCCGTCGGTCGATACTCCCACACCCCTCTCCACCAACGACCTAACGTTACCGTTATCAAGTCAAAAAAAGTCCTCAGTCCAGTGTCCAATGATTAATCCAATAAATCAGTTCAAAATAATCCTCTGTTACAGTCAGATCTCTATTCCAATCGGGCGTCTTCAGCAAGCACCCGTCTGATCCCCACCGGAAGCACCGCGTCGACACTCTCCCCGTCTCTCTCGCCGGCTCTGCTTAAATACTGGATCCTCTTGCCACTGATGAGGAGCAGCTGGTAGGTCCCATCACCTAAATAAGGACAGGGAGGAGCACAGGAAATTGGACAGAACATACAATAAAAACTACAACTCCCAGCAGGCCGTTGGGTCCACTGGCAGCACACACACAGTACATTAATGAATGACACTTACACGTTATTGTAAAACACAAATGCATACGTCCTGGGACGTAACAATATACATATTGCATTATAAACACCGTGAAACTATAACAAGAGATCAAATGTTGTGGTAATTAGATACTTTTTTTAAACACATTGTGCACAAAATATTTTGACTTACTGCAATCTTGAGACACACACAGACATCAAGAATCAGCATATGAATCTCAACAATGGTGACATGCTTTGTCGCAATGCATGCTGGGAACCGTGGATGAGTTTTATACTATGGTAGCTCCCAGAATGCTTTGCAGCATGAAGCTTGACAGTCTTGGGGGTTTACACATTTTTACAAATTAAATTGTATATGGAGTCTTTTTTTCAGGACGTAGGAGTTCAGCTACATATTTCATGTGTTATTTCTGGGAAATTTTGGGGGGAGTTATTTATTTTTGTTAATTTTTTATTTCAGTTTGTTGCCAGAAAATTACTAAAAAATGAAAACATTTTGTTTAGAGTAATGGCGGAGCAATGATTTATTATCTCTTATCTACTGTAATGAATGTGATCTTTCCTTTATTTACAAGTTTCTCTGCTTCATAGATGTTTTATGAATAATGAATCTCTAATTCATCTAAAAAGTTAATAAAAATATGAATGTGTCATACACTAATGATAGAGTTTGAAATGAAAAAGCCAGTTAGACGGACTCTGGGAAGATTGTTGCATGCATGTCTTGAGCAATCAAGAAGTTTTTTCCAAAAACTCTAAATGTTTTTATGAAACTGAACTAGAGTTTGTTTTAGAATGATCAAAGGGGCTTACAGAAAGTAAACAACACTGTGAAAAGTTATTTAAAAATATGAAAGAGTCAGAATTGTACAAAACTGAACCATGCTAAAATGAAACAATATGATACAAGTACAAAATACACGGAACAAAGCGAGCACACTTCATTAAATATCATGCTACAATAATGCTTCATTGTCACATTAGCTGAGGTCAGCAGTCTTATTTCATTAAGAACAGAAGACTAATATGCTTAAAAAGACTGTGACGAGTCTTTCCAACATTATAATTATTAGTCTTTTTGAGAGTGTTGCGAATGTGATTATTAATAATAATGATAGTGAGTGTTTTATGTTTTTTCATTCATTGTAGTGAAGAGAGAGTGAGCATAAAACTGAAAGAGGATCTAGATAATCATTGTCTATTAGTTATTTATAATATTTCTCATCTGCAATCCAACAGATTCGTAATCGGAGAACCGCTAAACCTGATCACTGAGTAACAAAAATACATTTTTCAAATATAAATAAAACTAAGAACTACTCACATCACAGTCATTGATCATAACTCCATAGGCTTCATTAATAGTGTTAATGGCACAAGAATGAAAGCGCTCCGATGCTGAACACCATTAAAGTGCAAGCAAAGAGAAAATGTACTTCTGCTGCAATCGAACAGAGGAAGAGATTTGTGTAAGTTTGAGAAGGGATTTTATAGTTTCGTAATGTTGAAATATTGAAATGAGCTGGGACTGAATTGTACAATTGTAATAATTGTAATCTTTTTGCTACACAGGTTAACATCAGCATTGCTTGTGATAGATAAGTCTTAAAAAACAACTTCTAAGGCAGTCGTGGAAAAATACTGAAGAGGCTACATGACATGTCTTCACTCGTACACATTCTCTATGGTGACTGAAGATAAAGGAAGTGAATAGTGACTCACGGACACATAAAGATAGACAGTTCTTAGAAATGACAGTTACAGACCATGCATGATCTTTTGCATGCAGGAAAACTATTGCTTTATAGAGAAGCTGCCCGAGGCATAAATACCTTCAACGTGCAAAAAAGCAGTTGGGTTCAGATGAACTGATTCTCTTTGGCTTTGTTAGTACAAAATGTTGAATTTTTTTAGCTTGTTTTGTAATACATTATTTTGCTTTATTTAGGCAAGGCAAGGCAAGGCAAGTTTATTTATATAGCACATTTCATACACAATGGCAATTCAAAGTGCTTTACATAGAAGAAATTAAAATAATAAAAAGAAATAAGAATAATTAAAACAGTTTAGAAAAATAAAAAATAAAATACAGTACAGTACAAACAGTCGGACGAACAGCGGCACAGTGCTCATTCAGTAAATGCATAGCTAAACAGATGTGTTTTGAGTCTGGATTTGAAAGTGACTACTGTAGGAGCATGTCTGATCTCTTTATCATTTTTGTATTTATTTGTTCTGAACTAACACGTTTCCTGTGTGATCACGCAAGATAAGTTAAAGAAGAGAAGTTTTGTTTTGAAGGATTACAAATTTAAAAAAATATATGTTTAAAATTTTACAAATATGCTTCCGTACATAACATCATGGTAAAGAATATTGTATTTAGCTTTTAAGGTTAAGATGATGAAATCACACGAATGATTCTGCTCAGCAAAGTTGCAATTCCTGTTTTCTCCATTGTAAGTTAAATGAGTCAGATCACTGAGACTCTCACCTTTTGTTCGCCAAATGGCTTCCGGAGCCCCTGGCCCAGACGTTGAATTGTTAGGCTGATTGGATTAGCAATGCAATAGAGTGTTATGCTGATTGGGTCTGTTTCTCTTGAGCAAGCCAGATAACCGTAGTTGTGTACAGAAGAAGGATGAAACTGTGTGTGAGTACACTGAAAGATTTTGCCAGTCAGCTGCAGCATACAGTGGGATAGCTGACACTTCAGAGAAGTGCCCTTAGGTGCCCTTAGTTCGCACATGGTTTGATGGTCTTTTGTCTGAACACAGAAAGGCATTGCCTTTCTTAGACTTCACATGGCCCACTACAACCCTGCAAAACAACTTGGACAGTTTAGTTATTTGGGAAAGAGATTCTGATGTTAAAGAGAGAGTAAGAATTGCAGCAGTTTCTTTTAAGGTCAACACAGAGAATCAACAGAAACGCAAATGTCCTAAGAGAGAGGGCAGCTGTAATTACTGTGGTAAGCATGGACATTGGATGAAACAGTGCAGGAAAAACAAAAAGAATAACAATGTTACTCAGCTTCTACTTAGTCTGCTTGCTACTCTGAAGCAGCCCCTCCCCTCGTCATTAAACTCGTGGGGCAGCTTGATAAGGTGTTAACCATTTAGGCTGTGAGTGCTTAATTTCCCCAGAAGCGTACAACAAAGATGAAAGACTTATTTTTGTTTGATAGAACAAAAGGAAAGTGACTGTCTCAGCCTTCCTTTGGGGGACCCTGGTTAAGTAGACTCACAGCCTTAAATGTTATGCTACAGTACAGGCCATTCATCAGTAATGGTGTTAGGTTAGACTGTAAATGTAAAATGCCCTCTAAAGTTAATTACCCTCACAGCCCTGAACATTGTTTTACAGTGTGAGCCAGTCACGAACCCATCCTCATGTATGATGTCTGCAATGACTGAAGTTGTGTTAGAGGATGAAGGAGAAATGACTCACGATTGTGTTACGTTTACATACCTACCTACGAGTGAAGTAAAATAAACTCCCATAGAGAATTCAGAATTTGAGTTGTTAGTTGATGGTTCAGCTCAAGTCATAGAAGGTAACAGACGAGCAGGTTATGCAGTAACTTCCACCACTGAAGTGGTAGCTTCAGGTCGCCTTCCAGATAATTTTTCAGCTCAAGCTGCAGAAATTGTAGACTTAACTGTGAAAACCTCACAAAGGCAGTACAGAGTGCCAAAGAGAGAGTTGAGTCTTGTTGGCAGACTCCACCAGAAGGTGGACACACAATCATCCCAGGTCAATAGGTCATGATAAAGTCATTCAGAAACCATTAGAGCCTAAGTGGCATGGACCACATCAAGTGATGTTGATTACAGCAGCTGCAGTATTGTGTCAGGGAAGTTAAACCTGGACTAATGTGTCACACTGTCAAGTTGTTTCCCCCACCTACTGGGATAGGATAGGACACGGACCAGTGAGGAGCCCAGGGAAGAATCGAATGCAACAGGCTTTGGGGGCCAATCCTGCGGTGAAGACTCCCTCATAGGCCTTCCCAACCACTAGTCCATCCTTACCTCACTGTTCTTTAGGTGTCTCATGAATTAAGAAATAGGGAAAGAAGGAACAACAATAGCAGACTCAGAAGAGGATACAACCCTAGTGTTTGAACAAATTCTGCTCTGTCGTCTTTTGTTTTCTTTCTTCCTCTGTGCAGATACCACTTGATGGCTGTCCCGAGACCCATATGCACCGACCTCCTCACCTGCATATGAAGCCACAACCTTAAGAAAACAACTAGACCCACTGCCGAGCCAACCAACACAGAAGAAAAATACACAACGCAGAGACTCACCTACGGGAACTTCAGTCATCCATCAGAGAACTTAAACAAAATACAAGAAGACATTCTTGATCTTTCAACAAAATGACACCAGATGACTGAAGATAACTTTTCATGGTTCGGAAACCTGTTAGTATCAAGTGTGTCAACATACCATTGGCCAACATGTAATTTTGCTGTATTCAGCACAAACTCTGCTACAATAATATGTGAGCAAAATGGATGTACATGTTTGCATTTTATAGAAAAAAAATATTATGCGTGGTTAGTACGTTTTGGGAAAAACATTGTCACTACAATAAGGCCATTTAACACATACTGAATAGTTGTCCACAAGACTTTTGAATTACTATTCTTGTAGGCTAGACCACTCTTTCACAAACAACAATATAACGATTGTAATTTGCATGTCAGTTTTTGTGTCAGCACTGCTGTATGCGTGGGCCATGAATATTAATGTGATTCACACCAGGGGTGTGACTAAAGACACTCCCCCCATGGCTAATGGGCCATCAAGGTGCTGTGAGGCAGCCTGAACAAAGAATGATGAACTAAGAATGATTCACTGATGAATAAAAAGTAAAAAAGAACAGCATTTATTCAAAATAGAAATCTTTCCTAACAATGGAAAGACTTAAAGTTATTAGCACTTAATACAACCTTTCCAAAAAAGAAAGAAAAAAAGAACAAACTTTAGTTTTTTTATAAAAAAAAAAAATGTATTCAAAGAATCCTGAAAAAACTATCACAGGTTATTAAAAAATATATTAAGCAGCACAACGGTTCCCAACATTGATTTAAAAATCATTGCCGTTTTCTGTGACACACCACAGAGCTCTGTTATAAGTGGCTCCATAAACTCTTTATGGGACAAGTTACCATGTAGCTCTTTGTGCACAATGAAAGAGTTGGTGGAAGCAATGTTCAAGAAGTGTAGAAATTGTGCTGTGTTGTGTAGTACTGTATCAGCTGATCAGACAGGTCAGCACCCCCATGTGTTTGTTGTAGGCAGTCACAGGTGCAGGACATGGAAATGTCTTTGTCCTCCATGTATCTTGTGTTTTCACCCTCCTCTGCGCAGTGTCTCCTGTATAAGCAGGATGGATGGTTTTTGTCATTTCACACAAGAATACGTAGGCTACTTTTATATTATGACGATGTAAATACAATTAGGCTACATTTCATCTGTAAAATATTACGTCTATGCACTTACTCAGTATGATTCTCGATCACACTGAGAACTGAATGACACCTGCGTGCCCCTCTGCGGTGCTGGAGAAGGAGAGCATGATGCAGACACATTCCTAAAACAACAACAAAATGAAACTGTTAGCATACTGAAGGGTTACAAATTTAAGAATCTATTTCAGATATGCTTCCTTACATAACATCACGGTGAAGAATACTGATTTTAGCATTTGAGGTTTTAATTTAGATAGTATATAAACCATGGGCGTTGGAACCATTGTATATGGGTGGGACAAGACCCACCCACTTTTTAAGATCAATGATATTGGACCCACTTACTTTTACCGTCTCTGATTCAGCGCATTTGTCTGTTCGCTTTTCAGAGCGCCGTCAGTCAAATCCAATTATTAGGGAATTCCCTAAATTAACCCTCTGGGGACCAAGCTGTTTTTGGGCCCTTGAGATGTTCTGACATGCTCTGACATTTGTGCTTTTTTCAGTTAGTTATAAACATGTAAATGGCAAAGGTGTAAATTCACTCTATATAGCACAAACAGGCCTACCATAATATGCGAGCAACATGTATGTAGATGTTTGTATTTTTAAGAGAATAATGTTTATGCGTGGTTATTTAAAAAAATAAAAATGAAAGTTGCTGAAATAAGACCACAAAACTCATACAAAATATGTGCCCACAAGACTTTTGACTAATGGATGTTGTCTCTTCGAGTTCTAGCTTCAAAATTATGTGAAAATAGTCTTGCTTTATCGTTCACAAAAAAAAATACATTGATTTAAATGGTGTAAAACAGGTTTTGCTTGGAAAGCCAATATGCGAGGGGGAGGAGTAGTTTACACCTTAGATTACCCAGTCCCACCCACTCTGCATAATGACTCTGCATAATTAGCCATTCATTCAGGTGTGACACTGACTGAGCCACAATGCAAGGACAAAATATATATTTTGAAGAAGACTTATATTGACCATTTAAGATTTTGCTTACATCTATCTTGTAAATATGTTTTGCTATTTTATTAAAAAGGTTACAATTACAACAATAATTACAATTTCAGCAATATTTCTGCAAAAAAGTACTCTTTCTTTGTAAAAAAAAAAAAGATTATAGGCCTACATTTTATCATATGTATTCATTAGTTTGAATATAGCCAACATTGGAACATCTTAGTCTATGACTTTATTTTTGACAAAATAGTATTTTTATATATATATATATATATATATATATATGTGCAGAAAAGCTTATTTGATGTGACAGTATATTCTACAGTAAAAACTGTACCCAAATCTAGTCAACAAAATGTTGTCTTTCATACTTCGCCTGACTGTAACGTTGTTTTTATGAAATATTAGGGCATAGCCTATAAATGTTAATTTGCAGTTTAATACGTTGCTTATACAAATACATTTTATTTCAACATATTTCAGTCGATTTTTACTCATCTCAGTAGGCTCTAGCAAAGCAGTTTATTCTTTCACACACAGACGCGCGCTTCATATTTAGGCTAAACAGTCTTTACAAATATGTACCCTTCATTCATCTCACAGAAACGCGATTCATATTTAGGCTAAACAGTCTTTACAAATATGTACCCTTCATTCATCTCACAGAAACGCGATTCATATTATAGAAACGCGATTCATCTTTTTGTTTACATAGGCCTACACTAACGTTATTCCATAACGTTATTCCACATTAACACTTGAGAAAGGATAACTTAGCCTACCTCACTCCTCAGCGGGATCTGCTCCTCATATTGCTCCTCATATCAGCACGGAAACTTTTCTCCATAAGGTAACTTAGGCTATATTATGCCTCTTTGTTTACAGCTGATGTGGGCGTTTCACAGACTGAAATGGTTCTCAGAATTTGCGTTTGAATAGCACGCGCTCTCCGGGGAGTGGTCAAATTACTTTTGAATGGCTCGTAATGAGCTCGACTGGAGTCGCTCTCTTTTTATACAGATTACAGAAGCTGAGAATATTTGTTTTTTATATAAATTACTTCATTTAAAAGCTGCGATCTCAAGCTTTATGCCCGTGGGTCTGTTTGCCTGTTTGACTGAATTTTCGCGGAGTTATAGATCATTTTCGAACGCGTTTCAAATGGGAGTTTACTGACAGAGAGAAGGCAGAAATAGCATCATGTTAATTTTTCTTTATTTGTCAAAAAGCAAAACACTTTATTTGTATTGTGAGTATACAGAAAAAAAATTGAAACTGAACAGGATCGATTGATGTATTACACGAAAATGAAAGATCAAAATGAACAGAGCATTTAGTGTTTATTTTTCATTGCTAAAAAAAAAAACTAGCAAAACGCGTGGGCGCGTTTTTGGTCCCCAGAGGGTTAAACTCCATTTCCACTGAATCACTACATTATATTTCTCAACGAGCCGCAACTGACGAAAGTAACCGCCCGTTGTAAACTTCCAGTCAAATATTGCGTTGCAAACATCAATAACAGCTTTAAATTGTCATTGCTGGCAAATTACCATGGTATTAGCGGGATAATCCACGGCTAGCTGTGCATTTAATGCACGACGTGGAGGCAAAGAACCGCCCGATGTTAAGTGGAGTTTAGATTACTTGTTTTAATTAAAAGGCACCAGAATACATGAAATGGTATTTACTCCAGTAACATTTTTCTGGGGGAGGACCCACCCACTTTTTTTTTTCTTCCGACGCCCATGATATAAACTGAGAAAGTGATTATTGAGTTTACAGCAAAATATTCCTGCCCGACCTGTTTTTCCTTTGTAAGTTAAATGAGTCAGATCACGGAGACGCTAACCTATTGTCTTTAATGGCTCTTGGAGCAAGAGCCACAGTCCAGACGATGAATCGTTTGGCTGATTGGATTAGCACATATGCATTTGAGTGATTATGCTGATTGGATTGAGACTGGTAACACGCTGGAGTCTGGGGCGGGTTTCCTTAGGCCCCGTTTACACGATGGGAAAACGCAGATATTTCCCTGCGTTTTGGCCTGTCATTTACACGAAAACGCGGTTTTTATTCCAGAAAACGATTATTTCTAAAAACTCCGGCCAAAGTGGAGATTTCTGAAAACGGCGGTTATGTGTTGCCGTGTCAACTGGGAGAAACGGGGTTTTAGGTTCTCAAACGTCACATTATGCGCCAGAAAATGCCTACGTCATGTAAGCACCCTATGTTTAGAGTTTGTTTGATCATGGATGCTGTTAAGGTGGTACTCATTTTTACTTTTGTGCAAACGCTTTTGGCCTGTTTGCATTTGCAAACACAACTACTGTACTATATCGAGGAGCAGAGGCGAAAGAGCAGCTTTCCCTTCCAAGACGCCGGTACATTGCCTGCCAACGTCGCCGTCGCCGGTTTTGGATCCGACCTGGGCGAACCGAGGTCTGGTGGGAAAACTTTGAGAAAGAAGTCGTGCTCCCAGAGGAATGGCATGAGAACGTCCGAATGTCACGGTCATCTCTACTGACGCTTTCGGAGTTACTACGTCCCGCCATAGAAGGTCCGACTACTGTTATGCGGTCGCCGGTTAGTGTAGAGAAAAAAGTTGCCCTCACCCTATACTATTTAGCTGATGAGGGTAGACTACGTAAGACGGCCAACGCATTCGGCCTGTCTAGATCGGCCATTCAATAATAATTCCGAAATCCGAAGCTGCTGTCCAGCAACTTGTGCAGGGATTTGAAGAAGCTCATGGCCTCCCTCAGTGCCTAGGTGCTGTGGATGGGACGCATGAAGAGATAAAGCAACCACCAGCCAATTCCAGTGACTACATCAATAGGAAAGGGAGGTTTACCTTAAACATTCAAGCCACCTGCGATTATAAATATGCCTTCATGGACGTGAAATGGCCTGGGAGCGTGCACGACGCACATATTTTTGCTAACTCCACACTTAACACGTCCTTGAAAGATAGAAGCATCCCTCCCTGTCCAAGGCAAATCATCGAAGATGAAGAGGCCATACCGGTTTACATACTAGGCGACCCTGCATATCCACTGCTCCCATATCTTATGAAGGAATATGTCAATGGGGGAAGCACTGCCCAGGAGCAGTACTTTGGACTATCTTTGTGCCGAGCAAGGATGGTGATAGAATGTGCGTTTGGGAGACTAAAAGCCCGGTTCGGAGCCCTGAGAAGGGCCATGGACATTAATATGGCTGATCTTCCCTTTGTAATTTATGCATGTTTCGTGCTGCACAATTACTGTGAGGCTTCCAAGGACATGTTTACAAGTCACTTGGATGTAATGTATCGACATTGCCAAGTGTAAATGTTCTTTGTTTGGTAGAATGCCATTATCCACATAAAGAATGAGAAATTCTAAATGGTCCAGTGTGAACGCTTTCTATAATAGGTTGATCTGGTTTGAACCATATTGAATAAACACAAACACACGTCTTAATTGTTCAGACATTTTATTTCTGAAGAGATGTTTGTCATTAATCCAGAAAATCAGACAAGCATAAGTACAACAAAGTGGCATTTGTAGTGCAAATGGTCAAATAATAAATAAAGGCATATTTCAAGTAAACTTAAGACTTCAAGAGGAATTCACAAATTGACTAAAGTAGTGCATATAAGCTGCCTCTTCAGTACTGCTTTTTAAGCAATAGGCACTTTAAGTAAAAAAAAAAAAAAATCAAGAGGCCTTAACTCAAGGCTACCTATATAGTACCCATTTTTAAACTCTTGGTACAAAAATATTGGAACTGCTCAGGGTAACATTTCACACTATAAAAACATCCACAAACATAACATAATAAGGTTATGAACAAAATACAGTACCAATATACAGTACCAGTATTGAAAAAAAAAAAAAAATTCTACAAATTACAATTGCACATCAATTGAAACTTTTTCTATCTCAATATCGCTAATCCTCCTTAAGGGCTTGGGTATATAAAAACTGACCCTGCATGACCTCAACAGGTGTGTGTGCCAAATCAGTTATGTTGATGGTGCTGAGTGGAAGTGCGTTGGGTGGTCTGTTGTCAGCTGACGAGTTGGGTGGGCATGTGCTGAATTGGTGCTGAATTTTGGAAATAGGAGTGTGTGTGTAGTGGTGGCGTGTGTGCATAAACTGGTCCATTAGGACCTCTTCCATCAAATGGGATATTGTAATGTGGCGGTGACTGCACAACTTGCCGCAGGAGAGCAAACCCATCTGCAATTGATGATGTTAGCCTATCCAGGGTATTAGTTATTTTAGAGAAATTTTCGGATGCCTGCTTTTCGGAGGTCTCAATAATTTCCACAAGTTTCTTCTTGACATTTTTGTCATCCTAAATGGCATTCAGCCACTGGTTTTCAGCTGGCAGCTTCCTCTTGAACCGTTCATGCCGCTGTCCCTTCAGTTTAGCCTTTACAGAGTAGAACAAAGAAAATGTATTAAAACATGCTCATTTGCATAAGTAAACCTATACAAAAATAATCACATTTCATATTACCATGATGAATGATGGCCTATACTGTATTCCCTCAGCATAATCAATCTATGAACAAGTACTTAACAGTAAACGTCACGATTCACAACAGACTATAGGAATACAGAAATTAAAACATACTTTCAATGGAAAGCTAATCTCCCCAAAATGTTCATGACAGACACAGGAATTTTTTTTGCCAATAGACATTAAACTTTGCAACACTTCCCCGTTGCTGTAATGTTGTAGCACATGAGAACGACTGATGTGACTTCTCTTCATTACTTTTGTTATTTTTACCTTTTACCACTAACGTTACTTTTTTACGTGTATGTTTACAGACTATGGACGGAACTATTGTGACAAATAAATTTCCTTCAGGATAAATTATTTTGCTGAAGGATTTCTATATCTTATATTTCACAGATACATACACACAATCATTTAAACAAAGCCAACAATACATACATGACAATAAATACATACCTGAAGCAGGTCTCTCCTCTGCTTCACTGTGGGGGTGATGGTCACACCTCCATCAACATCCTGAACCTCTGCTTCAGACTCGACGTCCAAGAATTCCACCAAGGACGAAGCAGATGTGGCGGGGGAAGGAGAAACGGAATCCTCCAGTTCGTTGGTCTCGATGCCGGAGGCGATGGTCGTAGTGGCTGGGGAACCACCCCAAACCTGCTCGCACAGTTCGAAGTAGAAGAGCACCACTCTTCCGTGGCCGCTCCTGCGTCCAGTGTCCACTGAATTTCTGTATTTCCCTCTTATTGCCTTAAGTTTTGTTGTCAGATGGGCTCGCGTTATCTCCTCCTTCACATGAGGAAACTCATCGTTGGTCTCGGACGGGTATTGCTCCAAGAATTGCGCCAACATGTCGACATATTTGGACTGGCAAGATTCCCAGTCGACATTGTCTTGGGCTTTACTTGCCTTGTAGTCTAATGCGACATTAAGGAGTAACTCAACTTCGCTGTCTGTCCACACAAACGAACCTCGCTCGAAGTCTGTTGTTTTGAAAGGAACAGGAAGTCGCTCGTGCTATTCGTTGTTGTCGATTTTGAGGATTCTGATTGGCTTGCATGGCTTTATCCTTCTCCCTACACTGCTGCCCATAGGTTTGGCATTGTTATGATGGCGCTAGACAGCGTATTTATGCGGGTTGATATAAACTTTCATTTCATTGAATGTGGTTAGAATGAAACCTACCTTAACTAAATGTACCTTATCTTCACAGGCAAACTTCAATGCAAGAAGAAATGCTCTACAAGCAAAAGAATCAGTCCGTGAAGGAGAATACATTGCAATACAATATCTGAAATTGAGAGATGACATAAAAGGAGAACAAATTTTCAACTGTCTTTCAAAGAACATCCCAGATTATCCAACTCCTACTGAATTTCACATCACAGAAGTGGCTCATGTCACTAATAAGACAAAACATCCACAGATTGTGAATTCAGGGGGATTGAAGGGTCTTGATAAAGATTCATTTTCATGGTGAAGACTGAAGATCAATGAAGCAGATATAAGAGCATCTGAGTAGCGAACCGGAGAAGAAAGAGCAGCTCAGCAGCCGTTCCTGAGTGATTTCACCACATCACCCTTGTTCCAAAATGAAACCTCACGCTACAGCAACCTCCGCTTCACATTTCCTCTTACTGAACTGATGGAGGAGCTGATGCAGAGCCGGTTCTCAGGGTATACGGGACCAACTTTTCCAAGCAGGAGATTGAGTGTGTTCTCGTTCACAGCCCTCAGTTTAATGAGAATTTCAAAACATTTCCACCGTTTACATCCAACCCATCGGTTGCTTATGATGGACATCAAATCATCTGGAGAGCACAAGCCATTTGTCAAACCCACAAAAACCAGGAGGGAAATCAATGGATTCAAAACCTTGAAAGAAAGAACCAAGAGTTTAAAGGAGCTGTATGTAAGAAATGTATTTCAATTAATCATAAAATGGCCCTGATATGTCACTAGACATTAAGAAATCATGTTCATTTCAAATACTTATATCACTTACAACAGTAGTCCGGCCAGGATATTGTCATTTAAAAAGTGAAGTTCCAGCCCTCAACTGATGTTGATGTTGTCATGTTGTGTTTTGGCCTGATGCTCCACCCTCCACCTATCTACCAATCACGAAGTCAGTAGTGTTTCGGCATCCGGGTTGCCAGCTCTGCTCTAGTTACCACAGCTGTAGCTACAAACGTTCCTGCTGGATCCTGCAGCCTATCTGGTAACCTCGAGTCAGGGGGGAGGGGGAGGGGATACACCGCTCTACAGTAATTTGAAAGTGATTGCAGTACCAGTTGCTGCCTCAGTTGGTGTGAAATTGATCCAAGTGTAAACCTTTCAAAAGGAGAAAACTGCTCTTCCCTTGATAAAGCTGAGAAATTCAGTGAAAGCCTGCCAGATGATGAATTTGAAAAAGAAGAAGATAAATGTGGGGGGATTTAAATGGAAGCAGACTAGTGTGCAAATTTTGTTAGTACTTTAACAGATTTGTGACTTTGTAGGGTTTTCCCTTACTATCAAATAGCTTGTGGTGAGATAGTAAATAAATAAAGGCTGGAGGGTGATTTGTATCTTAGTGATATGTATTACTTGTCATTGAGAGACTGTAATGAGATTAAAAATAAATAAAAAATAAACATTGATAATGCCTGGATATCGCAGGATGTGGTAACCTTTAAAAAACCTATAACGCTCTTTGTCATTATTTCACGGATCTGGTCAGTGTTTTACAATCTCACAAAAATTAAATAAAGCTTTTACTTTGTATTGTTGTGCTGTCAGTTACCCAGCATGCCTTGTAACTTCTGCCTGTTATATATTGACGGTTGTGTCAATAAAGCATATCCTTCTTAAGAGGTTGGTGTCTGACATTACAGTATTTGTTTGTGCTCATAATGAACACTTCTGTCACAAACATCACACCTTATTTAAAAAAATGAAAATAAAACAGAAAACTACAAAGTTAAAAGCTGCTCTCTCTAGAAACTCTCTGTATCTGATCTGTAAACACCTCCATCATCTAGAGTCTGGAGGAGGGGATCATTTACTGATGCTTCCTTAACATGGTCCGATTTAATTATTTGATTATTACATGTTAAATCTAAATTAAACATTGGATGTACATTATTTTTATATACAACCAGTCATATATAGTATAGCCTAATCCAGGTGTGGATTGGCCGTCTGGCAGAGAGGACATTTTCCCGCTGGGCTGACGTGCTTTTGGGCCCATACATCTCTCTTTCTTTTTTATTTTTTTTTCTGACAGACTGGCCCATGAAACACGTAGATCAGCTGTTCATTGGTTCTTTTCTTGATTGACACTGGGCTGGCCCAATCACATCTTTAAACACCTCCCCCTTATGGCTCTGAGCGAGCGTGCAGTGTCAGTGTGTATCTACTACTTACATGAACAAACAATGATCAGCTGTATTTTTACTGACTATGTTAATAAAGAATAATAAATACTGTAACAAATGAATTGCTCATTGTTAGTTCATGTTGATAAAGGAGACCTTATTGTAAAGTGTTACTATTTTTTCAACGTATCTGTGTTATTTCACGGGCTGGTTAAAGCAGAGATGAAGCAAGATTTAAGTGCAGCAGTTTTAACATTAATTACAAGAACAAACTCAAATCTTTACAAAACAGAATCTCAGGAATGAGGATCACAAATAGAACAACCAATGTAACATATCATAGATCTGCCCATGAGCAGAAAGACACACAGGGTGTAAGTACACTGCAAACAGAGGAACTAATGAGACTAATTAACTAGACACACCTGAACTCAAACTCTAATCAATATGTAACTATGGTGACAAACCAGCAGGCGAAACTGAGGATGACAAAAACAACAAATATATGAAAACAAACATAAAAAGTCACAATACAGTCTTATTGAAATTGAGAACATTATTTTGTTAATAATCACCATTCGTCAACAATAACAGTGAGTCAGCTGGCAGTAATCTTGTTTAGTTCATTATTTATTATATCCTGTAGGGTGAACAGTGTATTTTTGGGACCTGACAAAAATATGTTTGTGAGGCAGCCTTTGTGTAGGTGATTATGAACAATATACTGAAATGAAATTGAGACATCCACACGACTTTATTTGTTTATTTATTTAACAATGTTTTGTTCATTTCATACATGGTATGGTTATGCCAATGCAGCTTATAGCTTGTTTTAGGATTCATCACTCTGGAGTATACAGTTTAATTTTATTAATAAATGAAAATGTTTGAAGTATTTAATGTGTCAACTCTCACTCTTGCTTACTTATTACATGGCTTTAGTAGTTGTAAGGAGTAGGAGTTGGTATAGATATTCAAGTGTGCGTAATAATGGGTGTGAATACTGTGAATAAAAACGATACAATGACTGTAAAACCCAAACACTCTTTCAGATCCCAGCGGAACACAACAATAGCGGTACCTGTGAATCTTTTCACAATCATCTTCTTTAAACTCTTTTCTGCATGCTCTTCTCTTTCTCCTTGCAAGGAAAGCAGTGGAATAATTAAAAAGATCAACGCGAGAGCCAATGCAGAAGCTTTGCCACTTGTCTATAAAAGGTCTTTAAAAAAAAAAAATTCACACAAGACGCTCACTTATAATACTTCAAATTTACATGTGATTTAATTTTAAAGTGTGTATAAGTTAGAGTTTGTCTCTTTGTTGTGTAATCTGACACAGAGTCAGTTCAGAATCATAAACCCTGAATCCAGCATAGAGGGGTTCAGTGAATATGGTGTTGTATGTGTGTAAGTGTGTGAGTGTGTGTGTGTCAGAGATGCTGTAGAAGGACAGAGTGCCGGCCGGCCAGTCCAGATACACTCCTACTCTATTAGACAGGGGTGAAGGGTCTGATAAGTCAGTCCGCTTTTTATCGTGCCAGACAGTGAACCTGTTATCAGAGCGGTCCAGACTCCAGGATTTGTCATTGTATCCAAACCTGCAGTCACTGCCTCCCTTCCTCATGATTCCCTTATAGGTCACTGCTGCATGACCCCAGCCACTCCATTCAGCCTCCCAGTAACAGCGTCCAGTCAGACTCTCTCGACACAGAACCCGTTCACCACCATCAAATCTCTCTGGATGATCAGGATACGGCTGCGGCTCCTTAACATGTGTTGCCTTCCTGTTCTCCTCTGACAGAACGATGTAAGTGTTTGCAGTGTTTGGATCCAGTGTGAGATTACAGGCATCTGAACACAAGGCATCTTTGTCAAAAATAATTCATAACACTGTTAAATAAGGGTGTATTCACACCAGGAAAGTCTGATAGTTCACTTGCTTTGGTCCGGACCAAATACAATGTTTTTTTTGTTTGGTACGGTTCGCTTTCACACTGCTCTTTTTGCAAGTGAATCAAAATGTGTAAACAAAACCACATGTGGGCTAAGGTCGTCCATTCATTGGACAGGAATTCTCGAGCAGGGTAAAGCAGGAAGTGCAAAAACAGGCTCAGCATGGAGATATTTCGTAATGCAATATTTGTTCTTTTACTGATTTGGTGTTATTCTCTACAAACGTAATATGAAGAATCTAATGAGCATCATATGATACATTGTCGTCTATACGATGTTGTAATAGGATTTTTAAACTACCGTTACATTATATGATCACGCTCCTTTTCATGCAAATGCTTTTAAACCATTTAAGCGTGATAAGACAAGAGAACGCTCTGTCTGTGAATGTCCTGATGCACACACGACACGTAGAAAGACGCGCAACAGTATCGTGTGCACAGACAGCGCGCCGGACTGTGCGGGAGACCGCTTATATCCCCTCTCCTTCATCAGTTCGCTAAACTTGCTGAACACATCAGTATTTTTATGCGTTATTTCCAGCAATTGGGTCGGTTCATGTTCACACCGTAAACGAACCATACCAGAGTTCGTTTGGAACCGTACCGAGACCACCTCTTCAGCCGGGTCTCGGTTCGGTTGTTTGGTCCGCACCCGAGTGCGATTGCTATATTCACACCTGCCCAAAAGATCCGCACCAAGGGAGGAAACGAACTTGAGTTCAATTCAAACGAACCAAACAAGGCAGGTGTGAATACACCCTAAATGTGAGAGACAGAATGAGAAACAGGGCCTACATTTTCTTAGTCCTGCTGTGATTCTGAAATGGCCTCCAAAGTCCAAACTAGAAAGAGACAAATATGAACCACAAATTATTAATGTTTGATTATTTAGAAAGTGCACAAGTAATATAGAGAATATGAGATATAACATTAAAAGTTTATCTTATGCTCCACTATATGCTATTTTAAACCACTATTATCTGTTAGAATAAATCTGATCTATAAATATGGATCGTAACAAATGTAAATATTTATCCTGGCCAATATTTTAATCCAAAAGGAAGAATTATAGACATGGAGGAATAATGATGAGTGTCCCAGTTTAAAAACTCTTGTCGGAGGCTGCGTTTACACTTAGCATTAACATGCGACCTGTATCCGGATGTTGTCCACATACACATTGAAAAGACAAGTGTAAATGCAGCCACAGACACACACAAGTCAGTGTGTTACACTGCCCCCCTTACTTGAGTATCTTCAGTGAGCAGTTTGGATCATTGAGTTTGTCGTTGAGCAGCTGAACTCCTGATTCTCCTGGGTGATTGTAGCTCAGATCCAGCTCTCTCAGGTGTGAGGGGTTTGAACTCAGAGCTGAAGACACATAACCACAGCCTTCCTCAGTCACCATACAGCCCGACAACCTACAGACACACACATCAACAGACTGATCATCTACAGACACATCAACAGACTGATCATCTACAGACACACACATCAACAGACTGATCATCTACAGACACACATCAACAGACTGATCATCTACAGACACTCACACAGTTAGATCATCTACAGACACATCAACAGACTGATCATCTACAGACACACACATCAACAGACTGATCATCTACAGACACACATCAACAGACTGATCATCTACAGACACACACACAGTTAGATCATCTACAGACACATCAACAGACTGATCATCTACAGACACATAACCACAGCCTTCCTCTGTCACCATACAGCCTTACAACCTACAGAGAGGGAAATTAAATCAGAAATTTAGTCAGAATTTTGTTACATTCAAATTTTTAATACTGCAATAAAAACATTTATCTGTTGATGGGTGAACTGAGCAGTTCAAAGACAGTGGTACTGGGAACTATGCCTTAAAATGATCAAATTCCATATTTGCAGAAAGGCTGTATTTTGCAGTAAAGCTTCACATATTCAGACTTTTGAATTTAATAACCAGTTGAATAAACTGTTTCAGTAAGAATACATTTTTGAATATTTTAAATATTCAATGTATATTTAAACTTGTGTGTTAACATGTTTTTACACACCTCAGTATCTCCAGCTGACACGTTGGACTCTTCAGTCCATCAGAGAGCAGCTTCACTCCTGAATCCTGCAGGTCATTGTTACTCAGATCCAGCTCTCTCAGGACACAGTTTGAGAATTGTAGAGCTGATGCCACAATTTCACAATGCTGATCTGAGAGGTTACAGTCAGCAAGTCTATGAAAAATAATATTTGTATACATATTATATACATATTAATAATATATACATGTTACTTAACCCGCTGAGGTCGGATGACGCGCGGGCGCGATGTTTCAACTCGATGTTTACTAAATGTTTCTATTAATATCTCCGCGATTGTGCAGCCCACATAAATGGTTCTGATTTTGCCGTAATCGATAGATTCTCAGCTTCAACGTCTTTATTCTCGCGAGATCGTACGTGACTCATACAGAGAGCAAGAGGGAAGACAAGATGACCGTTCACCTTGCGTGATTGGTGGGCTAGCTTGTCTAGCTGCATTTTGTGTGAAACCGGTTGAAATCCCTAAGTACCCTCCCATCTCCTCACGGTGAGGAAAATACCAAGCTGACATGGAGAGAGAAAGAGTAAAAAAGTCCGCGAAAGAAAAAGTCCGCGAAAAAAACATGGCAAAAACAAATATAAAGAAGAGGAAAGCCTAGGACTTGCGGCGGTTTTGGAGAGCAGCGACGAGGATGAAAGGCGAGTTTCCGAGCCTGATGGATTTTCTTCTGATGAAGATGAGGATTATGATCACAGAAGAGATCCAGTTGAAGACGGGTAAGCGTATTTATTTTATAAAAACATTGTTCGCATGGTGCACTTTGTGCTAGGCTAACTGTGACCATCTTGGCTAAAATAAGCTGCGCTGTGCTGCTTTGTGTATCTGAACTTTGACAAATTGACTGCGCCTTTAGCAAAGTGTTTACTTTATGTAAAAGTTTATTTTCTTGTGTAAAACTGGGGTACACAAATAGTAACGTTGTAGGCATGTAGGCTGTTCTTGGTGGTCTCCTTTTGATAACTAATGTAATATTTATTCATCTCAATTCACAATTTGAATAACATTATCTCTTGTAGTGATGAATCGATATGTTTTGGCCAAATTGATAATGCAAGTCCTAACTTATTTGTTTTTGTGTTTTTTCAGAAAGGATTCACAGCTACCAGGGCCCAGTGTAACACAGGCAGCCTCACCTGTGCCTGCCACCAGTCACCAGGTCACCACCAGCCATTACACAGCAACCATCACCACCAACCCGGCCAGCCAAGAGGTCCCGTACCCCCCAGCATCAACCAGCACTATTTATAATATATAGTTCATCTTTGGTTTGAAATTTTTTTTTGAAAAGTTTCATGTTTAGACAAGAAAACATGAAAATGTGTACATTTTGTGAATATTGTTAGTAGTGAGTTTTTTTCACAAAGTAAACGTTTTGCTTGAAAGAAAGACCTGTTGTAATGCTACTTTTTCATTTGCACACATCCCATAAAGCTTGATATGTAGTAGGAAGTTATTTTAGTCCTATTTTATCTCAGTCCCTCTAACATTTGGTGAAGGTAGAGTCACAGACAAAACTTGTACTAAAAAACGATTTTTCAAAATGTCACTTTAGACAATTATTATTCATTATCTACTATTTTATTCATATATTACACTACTTTTGTGACCCTAAGACTTTGGGTAACCCATATCAAGGACCAAAATAATTCGTATGCTATGTTTCCACAAGAGATTTTAAGAATTTCAAAAATCGGACTTATATTTTTCACCTTTTAGAGCCAAATTATCCCTCTCTCTCTCTTTACACAATGCTCTAGGACAAGTGGTGAGCTCATCAGTAAGAGAGCTGGGTTTTCTCTGCACATTTTGATATAAAACACATGGGATTATGTTATGTAATTGCCTTTAAAAGGTGAATTTAATAAGATATGTAAAATCGAAGAAAAAAGAGAAAAAATGCCCTTAGATCTCAGAGGGTTAAGATACATGTTACTTAAAATGTTTTAACCAGAATCTTCATTGAGAATTAAATGCTTACAGAGCTTTTGTGCAGTTGATCACAGCTGGTATCAGTCTTCTTCTACCCTCATCTGATGTGTTGTATTTCTTGAGGTCCAGCTCATCCAGCACCTCCTCTGACATCTGAAGCATGTAGGCGATTGTTGAGCAGTGAGCAGGAGAGAGTTTCTTCTCGGAGTTTTTGTCTGATTTCACAAACTCCTGAATCTCTCTGGACAGAGTCTGATCTTTCAATTCCAGCAGACAGAGGAACAGATTGATGGATCTTTCAGTGGAGAGTCCATGTCCATCTTTGATCTTCTCTGTAATGTACTGTGTGGTTCTCCTGATACTCTCGGAGCTGTTCTCTGTGTGAGTCAGTAGATCCTGTAAGAGTCTCTGATTGGACTCCAGTGAGACGCCCAGCAGGAACCGCAGGAACAGATCCAGGTGTCCATTCTCACTTTTTATGGCTGCATCTACTGTTATTTTAAGCAAATTATGCAGCTCAAAAAAGGTTAGTTTCTCCATAATAGTGCACAAATTGTAAAGAAAAACAAAGAAAGCAGCAAGAAACTCCTGGACGCTCAGATGAATGAAGCTGTATACTTTCCTCTGATGAATCACAGATTCCTCCTTAAAGATCTCAGTGCAAATCCCAGAATACACTGAGGCGTCAGTGACGTCTATGCCGCTCTCTCTCAGGTCCTCCTCATAGAACATCACATTGCCCTTCATCAGCTGATGGAAAGCCACTTCAGCAAGTTTCACAATCACTTCTCTGTTGGACTGCAGGAGTTTCTCTGGATCTCTCTCTTCATACTTCTGATTCCTCATGTTGATCTGAATCAGCAGGAAGTGGATGTACATTTCAGTCAGAGTTTGAGGGATTTCTGCACTCAGATCTTCTTCCAGGAGCTTCTGAAACACAGTGGATGAGATCCAGCAGAAGACGGGTATGTGGCACATGATGTGGAGGCTTCTTGCTCTTCTGATGTGTGAGATGATTCTGCTGGCTTGATGCTCGTCACTGATTCTCTTCCTGAAATATTCCTCCTTCTGACATTCATTGAATCCCTGAATCTCTGTCAGACGGTGGATGTATTTGGAGGGGATCTGATTGGCTGCTGCTGGTCTGGAGGTGATCCAGATAAAAGCCGAGGGAAGCAGATCTCCTTTCATGAGCTTTGACATCAACACATCCACTGATGAAGTCTCAGTCACATCAGAAACTTCCTGAGCGTCTGAAAACATCAGTGTGATTTTGCTTTCATCCAGACCATCAAAGATGAACACAACTTTACACTCCTCATAAATCTTTGAGTCCAGATCTTGAAGTTCAGGATGAAAGTCCAGCAGAAGTCTGTGAAGACTGTACTGATGATCTCGGATCAAGTTCAGCTCTCGAAATGGAAGCACAAACATGAAATCTACATCCTGATTGTCTTTTCCCTCGGCCCAGTCCAGAATGAACTTCTGCACAGAGACAGTTTTCCCGATTCCAGCGATGCCTTTAGTAAGAACAGTCTTGATTTGCTCTATCTCACGTACTGGTTCAAGTGAGGCTTTAAAGATGTCATTGCAGTAGATTGGAGTGTATTGTGAGTGTTGTGTTCTGGCAGTTTTCTCCATCTGTAAAACCTCATGTTCTTCATTCACTCCTTCTCTCTCTCCCTCTATGATGTAGAGCTGTGTGTAGATCCTGTTCAGGAGGGTTTCATTCCCCTGTAGTTTCATTCCCTCAAATAATCTCTCATACGTGTTCTTCATGCTTGTTTTGTGTTGATCTTTGACTCTCTGTAGTTCATCATCCAGTATGTGGTCTCCAGTCTCCACCAGCAGGGCTGCTTGTGTGTCATCCACCATGAGGTCAGAGGTCTCTGTGCCATATCTGAAGTCAAGAGGACAATCCATGGACCTGACAGTCTTCACAGACACACTGCTGGGTTCGGGAGACTCAGATTTCTGTCTGCTGCTGACAAAAACAAAAAACAGCATTGTAAAAAAGTTTGTTGTTGTTGTGGGAAGAAGAATGGCGGGAACCGGCGAACGTTCAACAACTTTTGATAAATGAATAAACAAATACACAACGAAAGTAAAGACGGCAGCCCCTCACGGACGAATGCTGCCACACATAATAAAACAAAACACAACATAAGTACAGGCTTGGTCCTCTCTCTCTCTTCACTGTCGTCGCTCCTCCTTTTATGCTTTCACTCCTCCATGAGAGAAATGAGACCGGTGCGTTGCGCAGGTGTCAATCATTATCAGTCACGCCACCGGCCTTGCGTCATTCTCTCACGGCCCTCGGCCTCGTCCTGCTCGCTACAAGCATTTTACACACTTGTGTAGCTTGAATGCACTTCAGATTTACGTTTATTCGTGTACAAAGAAGGCATACAAAAATGATTTGGTGACATAAGTGCTGTAATACGAGTTTAAAAGACTGTTCAGATGAGTACAGGTTAGTATAGAGATTAATGTAATAAATAGTACACAGACTACAGAGAAAACTACTCTTTTTTATTTTTAATATAATTAAAGAGAGACAGTGCAGCATTAACAGGATTCAGTCAAGTGCTCAGAGAAAAGTCTTTATACACTAGTGTCTTACCTGGGGTCAGAGGTCACGGATCCATCACTGAGTTCAGGAGGATTACTCATGGATCTATTACTCTTCAGAGACACAGAGGTTGATCCAGGAAATGGAGAACTCATTTTAGAGGCAGTGCCCTCATCGTCTCTCTTGACATGGAGACTCATTTTAAAGTCACTGTCCTTCAACTCTTACTTCTCAATGAGTGTTGAGAAACTGATTGCAGACCTTTAATTTGGAAACACAGAGTTTTTCTGTAGTACAGTAATGCTTTTCCAAAGTTAACATGCTGCAACCAACAGTATATTTGGAAACTGCAGAAACCGCTTTGATATCTCATTATCTTTCTCATAATTTGATAAAGTAAAATTATAGTTAATTCTAGTACAACCAAAGATGGTTGTTTAAAGGGTGTATTTAGAAACCATATCCTCCCTACAAACACTTAAGCTGAAATTGTTCTTTTGGGGATAGGTTTTTTTTATTCCTGCCTTCTTGTGCTTTGGTCATCCTAAACACAATTTATTTTACTTAAATAAATGAAAGAGACTATGAAGTCACATTTCTGCCCAGACAGACACTGTCACATGCCAAAAAACCACATCATCTGCAGAGAGGAACAGACACCCAATAACAGACAAACACACACACATAATGATGGGCGATTAAGACATATATTTTTAAGACATATTAGATTGTGCAGATATTTCACAGAATTTCTGTTTTGTGTTTATGTATTTATTCAGTTAATAATCAATTAGTATTTATTAGCATATTCAGCTTGTTGTAATTTTGTTTTAGGTAAAACCACAATTAGAGGCTATAAGGTATACAAGTAGATTTATATTAATGAAAATATATATTAATATGTAGTTCAGATATTAATTAGTTTAAATTAGTTCATTGTGAGTTGTTGATGAGGTATTTTTGTTATACTCACCATATTCATATGAATATACCTGACATATGACACCTTCTAATTTCTTACAGTTTCTTCAGATTTTAATATTTGCTACAGCAGTGTGTGAATGTAGGATCTGAAAATTCTGACAGTTTAAAATACTGTAACAAATTTTTTTATCAAATATGTAGTAAATTCCAAAAGTAATTTAGCTTTAGTTGTTATTTTGATCAAAGCTGGTCAAAGATCGCTATTGTATGGACATAAGAGTTTAACCAAAAATCACATCAAAATATAATTATCTGGATTTAAAATGTCATGTAAGGAAGAAAAAAAAAAAAAAAAAATTGAAGCTCATTTTTATATGACTACATGGTTAAATGAAGAATAAGTTTTGGACTTACCAAAATATGCGGCTGTTTAAATATCCAGTTCTAACAGGATTAAAGCCTTGGCATAGAGAATCTTTCATCCTCTTTTACTTTCACTTCCAGCCATTCTCAAAGCAATCATACTCCATCTAGTGGTCTACTGCTTAAAGCAGTCATGCTTTAAGATGGTTTAGGTGATTAAACACACACACCGTCTGAATTGAAGTTGTATTACTATAAATATAATTTAAAAAAAAGCTTTATGCTGTCGGTTACCAGTATGTTTGTTACCAGTATGTATGTTACTTCTGACCTACCTACAGTTAAAACTGTCTAAAATCACAACATGATAGTTAATGTGATTCACCATCACCATGTGCAAAGATTTATTGAAGAAAACCAGTAACCCAGTGTTATACAGTGCAGATGTTCCATTAAAGAGACAGTTCTGACATCTGATCAGTTATTTTCACTGCTGAAGCAATACAAATAAAACCACGGCAAAATTGAGAAAAATTAATAATGACACTATTTAAAGTTACCATATAATGTCATGATAACCCAAACCAGAACAAGACTTTTGAACGAAGTTTTACATTTACATTTATGCATTTGGCAGACACTTTCCAAATTACATTGCATCCAAAATATATATATATACTGGAATGGAACATTAAAAAAAATAGGTAACACTTTACAAGAAGGTTCATTAGTGAACATTAGTTAACTACCTTAGTTAACATGAACTAAGAATGAACAATACTTCTAAAGCATTTATTTATCTTAGTTAATAATAATTTCAACATTTACTAATACGTTATTAAAATCAAAGGTTGTATTTGTAAATATTAGTTAATGCACTGTGAACTAACATGAACAATCAATGAACAGCTGTACATTTTATTAACTAACATTAACAAATATTACAAAATTCAGTAACAAATGTATTGCTCATTGTTAGTTCATGTTAGCTAATACATTACTATTGATTAGTGTGTTAACACATTGAATAGTGAGAGTAAAATCGCATGTGTGATATCTCTGTGGTTCCTCAAAGGAGGTTGTTAAATCTGACACAGACACACCGCGGAATCATTGTTAAAACCAAATCCAGCATAGAAGGGTTCAGTGAATGTGGTGTTTATTGTGTGTAAAAATTACAACATGGGCACACAGTGTGAGGCAAAGAATAACCTGTCGAGATGAACTACTACTGCAGTACAAATGTTAAAAACGTAAGAGGAGCTGGGGAAGATGTGGTGTTTCTGAAAGCGCACTGCAAACTGCTACAGCAAACAATAGGCAAGTATGTGAATGTTGAACAGCAAGCTCATCGGCTGATGAAACAGCAGGAACCAATAAGCCGTGCCCTATTAAGGTTAAGCACTCATCAGCCTGCGCCATCTAGAGTTTCAGGACAGAACTTTGTATTTTTCTCTGAGAGTTTGGCATGGTAATGAATATGACACTGTTGATGTGTTTGGTCTTGCCGTTATTGCGGCTGTTGATTATAGTACGTAACTTGCCACTGCCGATACACACACGACACACTGCTGTGAGTCACAATGAAGACTGAGAATACGTGCTGAGTATACACTTTTATACTATTTTTATTTATTTTTTATATATTTTCATTCTTAGAATTTGTATTACTATGTTCTTGTTGTATTTGTATTTGTATATGTGCACTGGAAGCTTCAGTACCAAGAAAAATTCCTTGTGGGTGCAAGCACACTTGGCAATAAAGCTCTTTCTGATTCTGATTCTGATTCTGATCAAGCGAAATCCCCCCAACATGGAGAAACAAGGGAGTTGCGTCTGATCACTCAGTGAAGTATGGAATTAATTTTGATCCAATAATAATGAATGTAACTTTTCAAGAAACTAATGAAAATATAAATTGAAACTGAATAAAATATCTTTGAAACTGAAAAAGAATAAATCGCAGGCAAATTTTTTCACTTCGTTTTTAATACACTGCATGTTTTGCTAACTATTTCTCACATTTCTTTCGCTGATCTGAACTTACAAATGCGCTTCCAGAGTTTTCATTTACACTTCTGAAGTTTTCGTTTACGCTTCCTGGGCTAGTAGCAGTGCGTTCTCATTGGCTACTGAGGTTTTTATTGACAGCTTTTTGACCAGGAAGTGAAAACGTCAGTGATGTGTTTATGTGTGGATTTGAGCGTCTGTAAGCGCAGCTTTCTATTTCATTTTAGTGATATTAAGTTAGGTTTGTTTTTTTATTTTATCTGTATTTACCTGCTGCTACTACTTTGTCGACAAAAGCTTTTAGGAGCAAAAGAGATCTATTGTTGAAACGCTATTGTTGGTCTGTGTTGAAACGCTGCTGTCAATCAACAATCGCGGGAGGGGTGTCCGACCGTGTGATGTCACAAGGTCGAACGGCTTGATTTGAGACTGGGAAAACATATAAGACACCTTTGACTGCCATGTAACTTTATTGCTATGACATATTTGTTAATTAAACAGGATATTCAACAGGATAATTTAACCCTGACAACACTTTGCTGAAAAACCTGTTGTGCACAATCTATTACATGCATTCTGACATCTGAAAGTTTATACCTTTGTTAGTAAGTGAATTGTGAAAAGTAAAATTCTAACCTGTTTTGGTAAACACTGTTACAAAGACCACAAACTCACACAAATATCCAAGAGTAAAACTGCCCAACCAAAGGAAACGCTCATCACCAAAATGGTCATGACCTGATTTCCAATAGACAAAAAATGTTGAATTGGCTCAACTACAAAATATTTGTTACAGAATAGTTGCACCTCTCCAGAAAACAAATGATGCCAAGTTGACTCAACTAAACGTTTTTTGTATGACAGACAACTTATTTTCAGTTCGTATAACTGTTATTTACAAAAGTTGAGTCAACAAGAAAAAGCTGGGGGAAATTGGTACTAAGATTTTTTTTTTTTTTTTTAAGCTTAAAGTGTAAGTTGCAGGTTAAATTTTTCACGAAGTAATGCAATGTGTTTATTAAACATAAAGATAAGAACCGCCCACCATTGTTTTTTATACCAAAATGCTGATATAATATGAAAAGTTGGCACTTTTAACAGTGGTTTTAACCGCTCCCGCTCCCTTCCACTAGATGGGGCGTGACGTCATAAGAGGAACTCACTAGTAGAGTTACCGTACGCTAGCAGCTATATTCGCCTTACATAACTTCAGAAAAGTTGGTTGTATGTTTTATTTGATAAAAAAAATTATGAATAAAATAACTCCATTGTAAACATGCTCGTGTGTGCTGACTTCAAGGGGACCGTGATCCTGCCTGAAATGAGAGTAAGCTAATCGCAAAACAAACGGGTTCAGGCACGTCAGATCAGCCGGTCGCAGGTCAAGCTGTTCGCGTTCACCTCACGGCAGCACATACTCTCCACTGCTGATTCGCCCACACAAACACAATGATGGGGACATCAATCTCTCTTTTTCTTTTCTGACAATAAACATCGCTAATTAAATCGTGAGAAATTGATAATGCGTGGATTGAGGAAGGGTATTAATAAAGTTAACTTACATGACATTTGAGGCGTCGATGAGACTCGCGATTGATGCCTGTGCAGTGTGTGCATCTCTACAGCTCTGATTTTGACTGACACCATGCACTGTAAGTAAATAATGTCTTCAGTCGTTGTCCCTCCTTGCTATTCTACATGACGGCAATATTTAGAAAAGTAGACTAGCTCTAACGTAGCTAACGTTACTCACCTGGACACCAAGCCAACCCTCCACTAATTAATTCTCCTCACACCAAGCATTAATAACTCTTTGAGTGCCATGGCTCCCCTCTCTCACGCCTGACCGGTTAAAAATTGTAGGGCTGTGGTCCATAAAGAATTTGATGGTTTTCCACATCCTCAGTCGTTCTCCAAATAGCCGTAATACAGTAGGAATCTAGCAGAGCATGGGTTCCGAGTGCCTCTTATGACGTCATCACCCAGTAACTGAAAAAACACGCTACCTTTGAAGAAACCCCCAAAAAAATTATTTTAATGCATTTTAAGACAGAAATAATTAAATATATACATATAGAGCACTTTAATTTACACATTTATTGGCTGTGGTGGTTAACCTGCAACTTACACTTTAAAGGTCCCATTCCATGGATTATTTTTATTATTTTATAATGTTTCCAGGGGTGCCCTTATAATGTTAGTATGTTTTTTAGATCAAAAATTGTTATAATTTAGAAATAAAAGGCATATTTCCTAGCCTGATTTCATTCCCTGGTTTGAACACTCTGCTGTGATTGGCTGACATGCTTGCATATGAAATATCTGGCATTACATGTGGAACTATCTGGAAAACTTTTACTATTACAGCTATTATACGTTTTTACTATTACAGCTATCGGGATTAACGAATCATGAGAAGTTGTTTAAGTATTTAGATCTATTACCATCACATAAAAGGTTGCAGTGATGAGCATTGAGCAGATGACAGCCTGTTGATCGCGTGAATGAAGATCTTATTGCAAAGCAGTTTCTGCACTCTCACTAATGATTTCACCAATGCAAACATGAGGCATATAAATACAGTAAGAGCTTCGTTGTGCAGTGTAACAGCGTCATTGATTTCATAACGAGTTTTGGCAAGTGTCCAGATAAACTCGCGCTGTGTGATTGACAGCTTGGGCGATTGGAAAGGAATTGTTCTTTGATCGCTTTCTGTATATTAATCACAGTTTAAGTAAGATTATTTTCATCCTACTAAGAGAAACGAACGATGTGAAGAGTGATCGCTACTTCCATATTAAATCACTACTTACCGCTTGCTGGAATATAGTTGAAATAGTCCCCTTCGTCAGTATGAAACGCTGAGAGAAGTCTGCTTGATATTATTCCAGGTTAGAAAAACAGTCCGTGGTGAAATGGACAGAGCAAACTAACAACTTCGAATTAAACTTTTGCGGTATCCGATTATAGATAAACATCAACCATCTGTTGACATTTCGCCATCAATACGCCTGTGTTCCTGTGGGCGGAGGTTACGGTTCTAGTGACATCATTAAAGCAGGATGTAGAGGGGTGTAGTCCAATCCAGACGTTTTTTGTAGTCAACTTCTGTTAAATAAAATATCTCGCTTGGCATTGAACTTTGAGCTTTATAATTTTACAGATATTATTTAACAACAACATTACACACTAACTAAAGTTTGAAACATGGGATCACATAGAATGGGACCTTTAAAGGGGTCATATAATGGTACATGCACTTTTACAAGTTGATTGCACTGAAATGTCTGTTCCAGTGCCTGTACACAACCATCCTATCATGATAAAAATCCATCCAGTGGTTTTGTTTTAATCTCCTTATATGTTTGACCATCTCTGAAATCAAGCCGTTCGATATTGTGACGTCATAAGATCGTACGCCCCTCCCGCTATTGTGATTGACAGCCGTGTTTCAACACAAGACCCGCCCTGAGCAAGCTGTGACAGCCGTCGTCATAGTAGTCCGCCATTGTTGATATGCTGGAGTAGAATGGCGTCTAAGCGATTGTGGTGTTCTGTTCTTAGATGTAATAAGGAACACAGCAGTCATTTGGATGTTCCTAAATCCGAGCCGTTGAAGAAGCAGTGGCTGAGTTTTGTTTTTGAAGCAATATGCCCAAAGGATTGACGCGGGGATTCCCTCACGGGGATTCCCCACGATCGTCTGTGCTTTCATGTTTACGCGAATCATTTCACACCAGACAGCTTCACAAACGAGAAAAAACGGATCGGTACCAACGTGTTCCTGCTGAACCTCCAGAAGATGTGAGTGTAATGTTTTATTAACCTTTATATTAGTATTTATATTAATCTTTGCGAAATTTGCAAACCTTGCTGCAGGCTTCACGATGAATGCGTCTAAGGTTTACACTCAGGGTACATTATGGCATGTTTTCTATGTACGACGTTCTCAATATAATTCATAATCCCACGTTTATAACGAATAACACGTGGTTATTGTGTTAGATGTTAGATACGGTCAGAGAACGTCTAATACGGTGTACCCACAGAACAGAGGGGCGGGGTGAGCAAAGCTCATTATCATTTAAAGACACATGCACTGAAACGGCGTGCTGAAAACAGAGCTGTTTTTGATCAGGTAAAATTAGTGTTTTCTTACAATACTAATGAGAATTTTTAATTAAAGTATATTACAAACTTTTAATTTAGACCCTAAAGAATCATATTAGCTTGTACAAAATGGCATTATATGACCCCTTTAAGTAAAGACAGAAGAAAATGACCTGCACTTGAAGTCCTAAACAGGTCAGTAGGCTAGTCTACATGCTATTCCTACATGCCTGCTCCACCTATAGGCGCTTCCACTCCATTCTCGAGGCTCTCCAACTGAGTAACCTACTCTTATCATCGAAACCTTGCAGGTCATTATATAATAATAACAGAGGTGTGGACTCGAGTCATGTGACTTGGACTCGAGTCAGACTCGAGTCATGAATTTGCAGTGGCGTTTTTTTGCGGAGGCCAAGGGAAGCCAGGCTTCCTCACTTTTTCAGAATATAATCGTCATTTAATAAACACTTTTGTTTTCACAGTTTACGCAATCCTTCTGTCATCTCCTCATCGTCTCTCTTCGTTCATTACTGAGCGTTTTATGATGTGTAAAACAGCGCCCCTATAAAAGGGACATGGTGAATGAGCGTTGAAAACATGGTACTGCACCCTGTGTCTGTGAGGAGGCCAGGCTGAGTTGGCATCCCTTGATAGAAAAAAAAAAGAATGACTAACCAATCAGGTGACGCTATTGTCATGACACTGCTCCCCTGTGATTGGTCAGGACAGTGTCAAGGGAAGCCATGAACTTGTTGGCATCAGGCCAATCACATCACGTTATCATCGTCAATGAATGAATGAATGAAATAGCGGAAGATTTGTGGTTTTGTGCCCATCTTTTTAATTCCTTTATTTATTGATCATACACTCAAAACAAAACAAAGACACATTTAAATGTAAGCCTTACAAACAACCTTTTCACACGTAAGTTTTTCAAGGCGACCGTAATTGATCGTAGTATCACTTTATGGTTCCCATGGAGACGCGTCTTTCATTGCTTGTCACACCGCAGGCACTATAGCGCTGAATGATCAGCTTTTATTTCCTTTTTTTATTCAAAATTTCACAAATTTATTAGCTATAGCAGGATATATCTGATATTCCGATTGTCAAATATGTGCAAGAGGATGTGTTTTGTTGTTCAAACACCTTTATAACAATCGCGTTAGTTGAGCTGTATGCGCAACATATTTTAGGTATCTACGTGCTCAAAGTGTTGGATTGTAACAAGCGTAAGTCCCGGTAAGATGATGCTGGGCGCTCTAATAGTTCATCCAAATAGCAACATATAAATGGTAACGTATGATTTTCTGCCCCCACCCCTTAAAACACACAGCTTAGAGGTTGTGTCTTAATTGGCTTCCTCAGAAATTTTCCCCACGCCACGCCACTGTGAATTTGATGACTTCAGACTCGACTCGACAAAATGTACAAAGACTTGCAACTCGACTTGGACTTTAACATCAATGACTCGTGACTTCACTTGGACTTGCGCCTTTTGACTCGAGAAGACTTGCTACTTCCCATGAAAACTGGGGGAAGAAATGTCCACATGGCCGCGCCGCTCTCAGTTTATCTGCATCTGTGAAAAAAATGTGCACCACCTGTATGCATGCAGCGAGCGCGCGCTGCCTGCACGACATCCAATCACTGTAGTCCCACGTTGTTTTGATTCGACAGCATACGCCCGTTTCACTTTCACACATACTCCGTTTGCAGTGCGTATGCGCCAGCGGGTGCGTATTTTTTTCCGTACCCATGTTAACAGGTTAGAGCCTCCACACTGCACGCGGTTGCAGTCCGTCGATCCGTTCCAGGTGCGGTGCGTGTACAGGACGATAATCTTTAATGTGACTGATTGCTCAGCAATATTCATCAATGATATTTTGGTTAATTCAACAAAATGCTTGAGAATTAGAATTAAACAGTTAAGAAAAATGCATCATAATTAAACAGAAACTAATCGTCTTTGGACTTACTGATAGACTGGCATTCTGACACCACGACTTTGTTTGATAACCATTGACTTATTTATTTATTTTTATTTATTGGGTTAGGGTTAGGGAGTTTATTTATTGATGAGTTGTGAAGAAGGAACTTTATATATTTGTCTATATATATATATATATATATATATATATATATTTATTATTATTATTATTGAGACACCATTGGTAAGTCTGTTTTTCTTAATTGATTTGTGTACCTATGTGTAAGGGGTAGGACATTAGGACCCAGTAGACACCACCTCAGAGCGCGTCATTGCTCAGCCGGCTATTTAGTGTGACGTAGTCACAGAGCGACAAGCCAAGCTAGCATTCCAGCATAGTGTGTCGGTACAGCGTGGGGAATGAAAGCACCAAAATCGATGGTTCAAACCAGTGCTGTTGTCATTGCTTGAGGCTGGAGATTGGCCAGTGGACAAAACGGTTGTTCTGGGAAAAACTGTTGCAGGTACTAAGTTAGATTATGAAATGTTGTGAATGATCGTAAAAGCTTGGTATATTGATTTTGTATCTTCTGTCATAGTAACACAGTTTGAGATTGTGGTGAGGATGCATCCTATTCTGTCACGGTAACGCAGTGCGATTGTGGTGAAGACGCATTGTGCAAACATTTGTTTGCTATTCAGGTATGAACATGCCTATAACTATTGATTGTATGTTGTTACAAAAGAAACCTATTTCATGACATTTTATTATTGTTACAGGACGTGTGTCCAGTCACTGTTTTTCCTGTTTTAGTTTTAGTTATACCAACTGCCTACCATAATTTATACGACTGTTTGTTGACTGCCCTTGGGGCATGTGAGGAGGGAGAGAGAGAGCGGAGGTTTGAGCTTTTACATTGTATGTTTGTTTGTTTTGTTTTGTCTTGACTCTCTCTGATAACTCATGTATACATGGTGAGGTTCTTTTAATTGAAATACTTGGGTAATGTGTAGTTTCCTAAAGGGACAAACGCCTGCAGTGGTGTGTGTGTGAAGTGAAGGGGGGAAATTGCTGTGAATCACGTGCAATATGTAACTGGGTTGTTTCACCTATGTATTCTTCTTAAATTATTTATTAAGAGTGACGTGTGGTGTGCTTTATATTCAGACACGTCTCAGGAGGGAAACTCTGTACACACCCTTAACCATTTGGTGTTTTGATTGAGAGAAGTTTCATAAAGTATTACTGTTGTCTTTTAGAATTGTTTATATAATTGAACTATTGTGAAATAAATAAATGTATATTTTTTGACACACCAGCTTCCATCTACGTCCTTTAATTAGGGTGGCTTGCGTGCCACCGGGTAGTTCTTTGAACTGACTATTTTATAATTATGGGTTTTTGATTTAAGTAGTATTGAGAATATATAAAGAAAACCCGTAGTGGTCACATTTGGCGTAGACGGCAGGGTCGTTAGGGTGGTTGCTGGTAGTGTCATCCCCTTCCTCATATATATTTATATATATATATTTTACAAAAAATTTTTTTTTTGGTGTTTATTTGTATAATTGGTGGGCAGTTGGGTTTATTGGGGTAAAGGAAAAACAGTGGCTGGCAAGGAGGATCGGAGAAGCCGCCCAAGACCAGCTGGACTTTAACCTCAAGACAAATTTTTTTTTGTGTGTTTATCATTATTGTTACTTTGTTTATCATTGTTGTTTTCATTATTATCTTTTTTTTTTTGTTGTTGTTGTTGTCATGTCTGTAGGTTTAGAAGATCAGGTTAGGGCTCTGACCGAGCAGCTCCAGCAGCTGCAGGCTGTTAATACCAGGCTTCAACAGGAAGCAGTAGCACAACCAAATGCTGTGGCAGGACAGGGAGGGGCAACCAGCAGTCAGCAAGAAAGTTTAGTCAACCCAAGGTATGTCATTATCCCAAGAGAGCGGAAATGCCCAAGGTTTTCAGGTAATAATAGTACTGGATGTCTGGGGGTTGAGGAGTGGGTAGAAGAAGCCCGTAGATGTTTTAATTCCAAACATATGACCCCTACTGAGCAGGCATTGTTTCTGTATGACCATCTGGATGGGGAAGCTAAGTCAGAGATCCGATTTCGTCCCACTGCAGATAGAAATAACCCTGATCGAATCCTGGCTATTTTGCTTGAAACATTTGGTTGCCCTCAATCTTATATTGAAGCTCAGAAACAATTCTTTCAACGACGCCAGCGTGATGGGGAATCTTTACGTGAATTTTCTCATGCAGTAATGTCTTTAATGGAGATAATTGAGCGTAAGAATCCAGGGGGAATTCCTGATTCTGATATTGTAATTCGTGATCATTTTGCTGAGTATGTCCGTGATAATATGCTTCGCAGAGAGTTAAAACGTCTCATACGACTACAACCTAGTATGTCCTTTATTGACGTTCGCAGTGAAGCTCTGCGTTGGTCAGATGACGGGGAGCGTCCTAGCCTTCCCCGGGCTAGAGCCTATTCTTGTGATACCCATATTGATGCCTGTGAATTGGGGGTAAACTCAAGTGCGGTAGCGGTAGAACCAGTTAAAGAAATTAGTGAATTAAAAGAAACTTTGCGCAAGCAACAAGTACAGTTAGATGCAATTTTGCAACGTTTGTCTAACCCAGTTTGGCATGCTGCCCCCAGTGGCCCTAGCACCCAGCCTAGGCGATATCGGTTTGATTCAGAAGGTCAACCTATCTGTTTGCGGTGTGGACACCCAGGTCATATAGCTAGGCGTTGTCGTAATTGGGAGGGAGCCCATCAAGCTGCTGCAGCCGGGGAGTTTCAGAGTAGAGCTGGGGGTCGGGGCAGGAATGTCATGGGGCCCTCGGGAAACTAGCTTCATCTAGTGCTCAGAGTCAGGCTCTAGATGGTGGATTGGGTGGCTCCTCTTTAAAATCAACGGTACCTTCACATTCTATACTCATTGGTCAATGTCCAGTAATGAAGGTTGTAATGGCAGGTGTAGTTGTGCCATGTCTTGTTGATACAGGCTCAATGGTGTCAACTATTACAGAGGAATTTTTTGCAGAACATTTCCAACCCCAGGGTCAGGGTATTTTGCAGTCATGTGGCTGGCTACAGTTGAAAGCCGCCAATGGACTAGATATCCCGTATAAAGGATATTTAGAGTTGGATGTAGAAGTACTTGGTAGGACTTTGTCTCGAATGGGTATTTTGGTTGTACGAGATCCCCCTGATGTACAGACTCAGACAAGAAAACGCAATGTTCCCGGTTTGTTGGGAATGAATATTCTGCAAAGTTGTTATCAAGAGCTGTTTGGTCAACATGGCACTGCGTTATTTCATTCCCCACCAGCTGTACCTGATGTGCTGAAAAACGCTATGTCTGAGTGTCAGGTTCTTGAACGTTTAACTGATTCAGAATTTATTGGTAGTGTCTCAATTCCCCCAGGTCCCTCCATTTGTGTTCCCTCTGGGTCATTTAAGCTAGTCACAGCCTCATGTAGACAGGGAGTTGGTTCACTTATTCCTGCCGCATTTTTAGAACCCCCAGGTATAGGTGACTGGCAACTACCTGCAGACCTCCTTATTCCATCTTCCTTGGTAACTATTGGGGAGGGAACTGTCTCTGTACCCGTGGTTAATATAGGTACTCAGGACAGGTGGTTAAGACCCCGTACTTTTTTGGGTAGACTTCAAATGGTGAGTGTATGTCCCCATAGTCAACCCGTAATTTTCGGCAGCGAAGAGAGTTGTGAAAGCCCTACCGTGTTCATTCAGTCAGCTGAAGTAGTGAATCGAACTGTCCCTGGTTTGGCCAATATATCATGGCCTAATCTAGAAGAGGTAGAACAGGAAGATGCTAAGGCTTTGTTGGCGAAGTATAGTGTGGTTTTCAGTCAGAATGATGGGGATTTAGGATGCACAAACTTGATAGAGCATGAGATTCCCTTGCTAGATAATGCACCTATTCGCCAACGTTATAGACGACTCCCTCCCTCTCAGTATGATCTTGTGAAGGCTCATATTCAAGATTTGGTAGAGCAGGGGGTAGTGCGGGTGAGTTGTAGCCCTTTCTCCTCTCCCATTGTGGTGGTCGAGAAGAAGGACGGGTCAATTCGCCTGTGTGTTGATTATCGCCAATTAAATGCGAAAACCAGGAAGGATGCATTCCCCCTTCCACGCATAGAGGAATCTTTGGATGCCCTGACTGGTGCTTGCATGTTTTCGACATTGGATTTGGCGAGTGGTTACAACCAGGTCCCCGTAGCTGAGAAGGATCAAGCTAAGACTGCTTTCTGTACACCTTTTGGTCTGTTTGAATTTCAGCGAATGCCATTCGGCCTTTGTAATGCACCAGGGACATTCCAGAGATTGATGGAGCGCATCTTTGGAGATGAACGATTTCACTCCCTCCTCCTATATTTGGACGATGTGGTTGTTTTTTCATCATCATTTCAGAATCATCTGGAGCGGTTGGAGCTAGTGTTACACCGGTTGCAACAGAATGGCCTGAAACTTAAGCTCAGAAAATGTCACTTCTTCCAGCCAGAGGTAAAGTACCTTGGGCATGTAATTTCCGCATCTGGTGTTGCCACTGACCCCGAAAAGATCAGTGCTGTTAAGGAGTGGAAAACTCCATCTACTGTTGTGGAACTGCGTTCCTTCTTGGGTTTTGCCTCTTATTATAGGAGGTTTGTGGAAGATTTTGCAAAGTATGCCGCCCCTCTCCACAAATTAGTAGCAAAATTGCAGCCTTCTAGTAAAAGAGCTAGGCCCAGATCAAATAGCTCCTGGAGTGACCACTGGGATTGGAGTTGCGAACAGGCATTCCATTTGCTTAAGGAAAAGCTGATTGGGGCCCCAGTGTTGGGGTATGCAGATTTTACCAGACCATTTGTCCTGGAAGTGGATGCTAGTAATCTGGGGCTGGGGGCAGTCTTGTCCCAGGAACAGGAAGGAGGGCAACGTCGGCCACTCGCATACGCAAGCCGTGGGCTCAGACCTACCGAGAGGAATATGACAAATTATTCAGCTATGAAATTAGAGTTGCTTGCACTCAAATGGGCGGTAACGGAAAAATTTAGAGATTACCTTCTCGGCTCTAAATTTACAGTCTTCACAGACAACAACCCCCTTTGTTATCTCCGTACTGCTAAACTAGGTGCCGTAGAACAACGTTGGGCATCACAGCTGGCACTCTTTGATTTCACTCTAATGTATAGACCTGGAACATCTAATAAAAATGCAGATGCACTCTCTCGCTTGCCTCCTGCCCCGCTGCCAAGTTCTATGGGAGAAGTCGCCCCTGGTATTTCAGTTCCTGAAGAGGTTGAACAAGCTTGCATTAAAAACCATCAGCGGTGTTCTGCGTTTACATCTATTATTGAGGCAACTCCAGCAAGAGGTAAAGCTGACCTTCAAGTGTTACAGGCAGAAGATGCGGTGATACAGGCTTTCTTGGTGTATTGGAAACGTGGTGGCGTTCCCTCAGCTGTGGAGCGGACCAAGGAATCTCCAGCAGTCCTGGAAATGGTTCGCCAGTGGAGTAGAATCCAAGAACAGCAGGGAGTCTTGTATCGGCGAAGTCATGTCCCTGGGGGTAGAGAGGAGGTGTTACAGCTGTTGTTACCACAGAGGCTGAGAAGTGAAGTACTTACTAATCTCCATGACCATCACGGTCATCAAGGGGTGGAACGTACTACCACCCTTGTACGTCAACGCTGTTATTGGCCCTTCATGCGTCAAGATATTGAACGTTGGTGTCAAGAGTGTACTAGGTGCCTGACAGCCAAAGCTGTACAGCCAAAGGTGAGAACTTTTATGGGCAGCCTGCTTGCTTCTAGACCCCTAGAGATTGTGGCCATTGATTTTACCACGCTTGAACGAGCTAGTGATGGTAGAGAGAACCTCCTTGTTGTGACCGATGTGTTTTCTAAGTTTGCACAAGCATATCCCGCATCTGACCAGAGAGCTGTGACGGTCGTTCGAATTCTCACGGAACGATGGTTTTATGCCTATGGTGTCCCAAAACGGATCCACTCAGATCAAGGACGAAACTTTGAGGGAGAGCTACTGAAACGCCTTTGTCAAGTGTATGGAATTGAGAAGTCACGAACTAGCCCTTACCATCCAGAAGGAAACGGGCAATGTGAACGCTTCAACCGGACATTGCACGATCTGATGCGCACTTTACCTCCAGAACAGAAAAAGAGATGGCCTCAACATTTGCCTCAGTTGTTGTTTGCCTATAACACCTCAGTGCATAGTTCTACAGGATTCTCTCCCTACGAGTTGATGTTTGGGAGAAAGCCTCTTCTTCCTATAGATTCGCTTCTGGGACTGACTGAGGTGACATCGGGTGGGACAGTAGAAGATTGGGTTCAAGAACATCAGAAGCATTTAACATCAATTTATCTTAAAGCGCGAACTCAATTGGAAGACGCAGCCGCTTCTCGAGCACAACATCGTTCGGTCCCATTGCCAATTCTGCCTATTGGCTCATTTGTGTACAGGCGAAGTCATCCCCCTGGTCGCCATAAAATCCAAGATCAGTGGGAGCCTGTTGTATATGAAGTAGTGCGATGTCTGGATGAGGTTGGGTCATTATACAAAATCAAGCCCAAGGGTCAGTCAGGCCCAGAGCGGAATATCCATCGACAAGAATTGCGCCCATTGCCAATCCATTTAGGCTCCCCGCACCCATGTGCGATTGAGGTGGAGTTATTTGGAGATGTGCCCAAGGGGGATGTAGTACTTAGTCCTGACCCTAGCACAGACGAGGAATTTGACTTGGGGGTGTGTGCACCGTTGAATCCATATGATTCAGAAAGACCGAGATGTGTTGCAGCCCCGTTGTTATCCGGGCAGCTAAATGAACAACCTACTAGTCCAAGTTCCGATTCCATGGAATTGAGTCAAGACCTTGAGTGTGGTAGATCGGAGGAAGAAGAACAAGCATCAATTCAAACAACTCGACGAACCACCCGGCTAACAGCAGGCCAGCACTCAAATCGTTTTCATCTCCCTCGTGCAGCCGTAAGAAATGAGGAGGGTGGGGAGGAGGCTACAACGCACCCTACAGTCAATGCATTATATGCTGTGTTTAGACCCTGGTGTTGACTTTATTTTGTTTCTGTCACCGGGACGGTGACATTTTACGAGGGGGGTGAATGTAAGGGGTAGGACATTAGGACCCAGTAGACACCACCTCAGAGCGCGTCATTGCTCAGCCGGCTATTTAGTGTGACGTAGTCACAGAGCGACAAGCCAAGCTAGCATTCCAGCATAGTGTGTCGGTACAGCGTGGGGAATGAAAGCACCAAAATCGATGGTTCAAACCAGTGCTGTTGTCATTGCTTGAGGCTGGAGATTGGCCAGTGGACAAAACGGTTGTTCTGGGAAAAACTGTTGCAGGTACTAAGTTAGATTATGAAATGTTGTGAATGATCGTAAAAGCTTGGTATATTGATTTTGTATCTTCTGTCATAGTAACACAGTTTGAGATTGTGGTGAGGATGCATCCTATTCTGTCACGGTAACGCAGTGCGATTGTGGTGAAGACGCATTGTGCAAACATTTGTTTGCTATTCAGGTATGAACATGCCTATAACTATTGATTGTATGTTGTTACAAAAGAAACCTATTTCATGACATTTTATTATTGTTACAGGACGTGTGTCCAGTCACTGTTTTTCCTGTTTTAGTTTTAGTTATACCAACTGCCTACCATAATTTATACGACTGTTTGTTGACTGCCCTTGGGGCATGTGAGGAGGGAGAGAGAGAGCGGAGGTTTGAGCTTTTACATTGTATGTTTGTTTGTTTTGTTTTGTCTTGACTCTCTCTGATAACTCATGTATACATGGTGAGGTTCTTTTAATTGAAATACTTGGGTAATGTGTAGTTTCCTAAAGGGACAAACGCCTGCAGTGGTGTGTGTGTGAAGTGAAGGGGGGAAATTGCTGTGAATCACGTGCAATATGTAACTGGGTTGTTTCACCTATGTATTCTTCTTAAATTATTTATTAAGAGTGACGTGTGGTGTGCTTTATATTCAGACACGTCTCAGGAGGGAAACTCTGTACACACCCTTAACCATTTGGTGTTTTGATTGAGAGAAGTTTCATAAAGTATTACTGTTGTCTTTTAGAATTGTTTATATAATTGAACTATTGTGAAATAAATAAATGTATATTTTTTGACACACCAGCTTCCATCTACGTCCTTTAATTAGGGTGGCTTGCGTGCCACCGGGTAGTTCTTTGAACTGACTATTTTATAATTATGGGTTTTTGATTTAAGTAGTATTGAGAATATATAAAGAAAACCCGTAGTGGTCACATATGCTTATCTTAAAATTGATTGAAATGTGGACTGACGTAAAAAAAAAAAAAAAAAAAAATTAGTAGGCTTTTTTTGTAAAAACAAAACCCAAAAAACCCTTAAGGTAAACATAGCCTACTGAAGTAACGTTAGTCAGGCAATAAACCTGTGCAGACATGATTGAGGTGACCTGAAAAATAGGTTACCCAATTAGGTTATCGAAGATAAGGACCATTTATTATCAAATGAAAAGTTTTGTAGTTAAATCATGGATGTTAATTAAAATACTACTGAATAAAACGTAAATGTAATGGTATGTTCTCTATTTTCTGGTTTATTGATTGTGCTCTCATTGCGTTTGGGGACAATTAACATGGTAGGAGATAATTATTACCAGGCCTCAAACCAACATTTTAAATCAATCTTTACTGAATTTATGAACATATTCATGCTCATATATTCAGTCAAGATTTATTTGAAATGTTTGTAAATTATCAACGGATAGGCCTTACTAGATGTAGCCTAGATTTTTTTTTAAAGCATTGAAAAATCCTTTAAAAGTTCCACTACTTGCAAAAGGTGTCCTAAATTAGATATGCAGCATTCTGCGTTTAGCCTCCGGTGTATTGGCTACACGAGTCCCTGTTTATTCCCTCCATCAATAGCGCATTATGATTTCGTCTGTTGGCCTGTTGGTTTTAGATTTTGGCTTCAGGAGGAAACAGTCCACACTAAAATGTCTTTGGCAAAATAAATTTCAAACCTTAAAGCTACAATATGCAAGATTTTTTTGCCGCTAGAGGGCGCCACATTCCAAACAACAACAACGGCGTAGCTTGATGACGATGTGAAGGAGCGTGGAATGATGGGAACTGTCGTTTTAAACTCCACCGTGGATGTAAATCAGTCAGACGGGAATCGAAAAATCATGTTCATGGATGAGGTTAAGTTTTATTTTTATAATGACAATAAAGCTTTTTGTGGCGAGGGGGGCGTGGTTCAGCGCGGTCTGTAATGGGAGAGAGAAGAGACGAGCGTCCCGCAAGTGGGTCAAGTGCAAGTGACGAACACCTGTGTCTTATTGCAGTGATCGGCGTGGAGAGACCGCTTATAAGCCGCGCTGGAACGAGAGAGAGACTGGAGAGAAAATTGGACGCAGAGAAAGAAAAGCGGTGGATCCGAGCTCTCATTTTTGAACTGGTTTGTGGCGTCGCGGTTGCCACGGTGAATGCGCGTTGTGCACGACTTTTGTTTGTTTTGCTTTATTTTAATAAAGTACGAGTCCCAGTCACGCCGACCCCTGTCTTCTTCCTTCCTGACTCTTGAACCTCATCACACTTTTATTTCATTAAAATGAATTAACCGCAAGAAAAGTAAGGTGTAATACTACATTGGTTATCATAGATGTTACTGTATGTCGAATTCATTGTTGTGATAACGCGGCGCAGTTTTACGTGTTCTAAACAATTGTTGTAAAAGTACATTGGAACATACCCACATCATTTGCCAAAATACTGATTAATCTTTATGTATAACACATGCTATATTTATTTACATGGCCATAAACACCAGACGTGATAAACAATGTCAATAAACTAAACACAAATCTAAAGCAATAATACTTCCCTTACATAAACATAACTATTACCGAATGCTACATTTGGAAAATATAAAATTAAGCATGCTTTGTCGACAGAACCAGCTGCAATCGGTAAAGAATAATTGTGTTCCACAACGACTGCACGAAACAAGCTAACGTTTGTTGCTTGATAGACGCTACAACTTCCGCATTTGTCCAGGACTCCACGCAGTACGAGCGGAAACCGAGGATAACGCGGATATGATGCCATTGACTGGCGACTCCCAGCTCCCCCCCGCTCTAACGCCCCGTTTCCTTGGTTAAAATCGCAATTTTCTCACGATTTAAAAATAGTTGGAAACATTTGGGATGTTGTAAGTAATCAACTTAACAAAATATACAACACTGGCCTTGAGATTATGGGATATTTTAATGCAAAATTCTTACATATTGTACCTTTAAATATGACTGCCACGCGGAGACTGACTTTGAACGAAATTTGATCTAATACTTCTTACACTGGACTGACACTTTTTGCTAGCCTTCGATCCAGCGATATCACGGCAGTTCACCCAGTGTGGACATATGTGTTCCACATTATTATGCAAGTGACATTATCAATAGGATTTCTGTATACAAATTGAAGTGTTTGTTTGTTTCATTTCTCATATCTTTTTAGATAACTGGTCTAAATCTGAGACAGGTTTGTTCAGTAGTTTGCCAGGTCTTTTAGGGTAAATGGAAAACCTACTTAAAGAGGTTGTTCCACATTGTTAATAAGGACATCACATTTATCATGCACCATGGAGGAAGAAAGATCTTTCTGAAGATGGAAAGCATGAAACTTGCAAAAGGCATGAAAATGGCTAATATTTTGTTATAACTGAAATAAGATAATTGAACTGTTTTCTTCTGTGCTCCAAGTCCATCACAAATCTTTTGACAGTTCAATAATCTCTGTTCAGTTTCCACAAAGTATTAGTTGTTGTCATGCCTTTTGCAAGACATTGCACTGTTTCATGCTTTTCATCTTCAGAAAGATCTTTCTTCCTCCCCATGTTGCATGAAAACTTTAACTTGCTTAACAATGTGGAATAACCTCTTTAAGTAGGTTTTCTATTATTTACCTAAGAAGACCTGGTAAATTACTGAACAAACCTCTCAGAGATTGATAGGTTTCTAAAAAGAAATGATAAATAAAACAATAGCTTTATTTGAAAAACTAAAATCATAATTTGTATTTTCCTGAAATCCTACTGATGTCACTTGCATAATAATTTGTAACACAGTGTATATAGAGATGTAATGATACAGATAAAAGATTCAGACACATAAAACATTTTTTTCATATTTTTTTAGTTGTTACAAGTCGAAAAGAAAGTAACCAATCAGGTATTATTAAAGAAAGTAAAAGAAAAAAATGGTGTTATAACAAAATTAATTATTTGCAAAGATCGCAAGCCCAGTTTGAGTGTTTTGCCTTCTCAAAGTCAGGAGGACTCATGTTGAGGCATTTCACATGAAACCAGCGTTGGCATGCATGACATTCAATCTAGGAAAATAATAATTACTGTATATATATATATAATTAAAGGGATAGTTCACTTCAAAATGAAAATTCTGTCATCATTTACTCACCCTCAAGTTGTTTCAAACCTGTATGAACACAAAGGAAGATATTTTGAAGAATGTCAGTAACCAAACAGTTAACTGGTCCCATTGACTTCCATAGTATTTTTTTTTCCTGCTATGGAAGTCAATGGGACCAGTTAACTGTTTGGTTACTGACATTCTTCAAAATATCTTCCTTTGTGTTCATACAGGTTTGAAACAACTTGAGGGTGAGTAAATGTCAGCTGTTGGACCACCTCCAAGGGGTTGTGTCAAACCGCAAAAAGCACAACACTCATCCTTTCTGAACACTAAAAAGTGTATAAATATTAAAATAGTAACAGGGTTACAGAAGACAAGAACAGTTTCATGGTGTCTTTTTGTTCCCATTCATGTCCATCACCTGAGGCTGTCAGGATTTCCCCATCCATCTTCTGACGCAGCTCCTCCATGTTGGTCACAGAAGAATTGATGTCCATGTGGGAGGGAACTTCAGGGAAACTATTGACAATCTCCCATGCCATCTTTGAACAATAGCTGTAAGTGTAAGAATGAATGTTATTTAGTGTCTCAACTACAAGATTGATTTTTGAAAATCATTTTAGTATAAAAACACCAGCATAACAAACACACCACAGCTGTATGCATCTCGCTGGATTATGTGCTTAATTATGGCCCCTCTCCACTCAATCTCCACCCACTCTTTTTTCCTAGCCTCATTTTGAAGTATTGACTTGATAAATATATGACACAGTTCGGGGTAATACAGTTAAAGTGATTGGAAGTAATTAGAGCTGGGCTTAATGCTTTTATTTAAGCATTGTGTTTTACCTAAATCTGATTGCAGCTTGTTTAGAGTCCTTCTCTTCATCAGTTCCTTGTGGATTAATAAGAAACATCTGACTGGAAGATGCATGTAGATACTGGAAAAAAGAGAGAAACCCATTTAAAATGTCAGTTCAGCTTTGACCACATAGCCATCCAGAAGGACTTATTGGTATTTTGAAAGCTTTCACCAAACACTCCCAGTGGTTATCATCCACATTCAGGAAACTGATAACTGCGTCATACTTTCCAAAGTCCACCTGAAATGTTCGATAATTTCACATTAGTAAATCTTTTTAAACGTGTGTTTTCAAATCTTCAGTGTATAACAATACAGTGATACCTTCCGCAGACTCTGTCTACACACTGCATCTCTCTCTTTGGTCATGATCACTTGAGCAGTGTAATGGTTGAGGAGGTAAATGCCACTGTCTTTGCCCATTCTGTTGAGTATGGTTTGGAAGTAGCATTCAATTATCTTGATGAAAAGAGCAAATGTACGAAACATGCATATTAGACAAAGGTAACTGACAGCTTTTCAGATGTGCACAATATTTATGGTGTACTTTGGTGATTTAAATCATGCCAATTTGAAATAATAACAGCCCATGGATATTCTTGCCTCTCCCACAAGCCACTGGTGAGGTTGCAGAGTTTTGAACTCTGAGTGATGGATGGTGTACGTGGTCTTCTTTTCTTCCGACGACACAACAGCAACCACAACACTTCACAGTCTTTTTTGGACCAAAGGTATTCGATCTGCAAATGATATTTTTATTGTAAGAAAGATGTTAAATTCATTGCAATTATTTTACTAAATATAATATGAAGTAATACCTCAGTAGTTCTGTCCTCAGATGTCTGTTCTGGTTGATCAGGCTCAGTATTGTCCTTGTATTTTGGCTCATGGTTTGCTTTGGTCGACAGGTCCATTGGTGTATCTGTATTGACTTTGGTGTTTTCCATCTGGCTGGTGTTGATGCTGATGTCTTTGTTTTCTGGACTTTGTGATGGCTTTGGCAGTATATGAGGTGGGTCAAAGTATTTTGTCCTATGTTTGTGATGTTTGCTAGATATTTTCTTTGCCCACTCTTCTTTCTGGCAGAAGTTTTCTTTCGGTTGTGGATCACGGCAAGGCAGTGACAGATTATTGTTCATTATGTGTTCTCTGTATCTGGCTTGTAGGGATCCATACATTTTGTGGATAAAGTCAGCAGGACGCAGGAACTTTTTCGTTAGAAGGATGCTCTGTTTGACTCTCCAAGACCACTCTTCCACACTGCAGCTCGTTTCCCTGGGGTTGGATTGTTGGCTGACTGTAGCTGTGCTGATTTCAGAAAACCAGCTTAGATCCCCAAGAAGCACTCCACTCCAGAGGGGGAAATGCTCATGTAGGTGTTCATGAGGACGTCGATAAGCTCTGGACAGAAAAATGTATTTTTTCCCCCTGTGTTGCTACCAAGGGTTAGGCTCTTGACCCTTCCCAAAATGGCACTAAACACTGATTTGAATGGCGCTCTATCACACACAGAGGTTGCAATTTGTGGTGTTTCTGTGGCCTCTGGCTTTGTTTCTGACTCATTGATTTTTATCGTCGTCTTCATTACTCTCAGGTCCAGCGAAGCTTTGGCTGCATTCACCACATCTGTTTCCTCTGGCGATGTTAAGAGCACACACACATCCTCGAATACTGCCGTTGCCTCCTCTAGATGTGTGCTGTTTAACAACAAGGCAAAGCAGTAGGTAGCGTACTCTTTTACAGCCTTGCTGTCGGTGTTTCTTGAAAATGCCTGGCTCACTGCCTTTATAATATGGGAAAAGCAATTTATGATCACCACTGTTTACTATGTTTGAAACAATTCGGTGTGCTCTCTGCAGATACGTCAAAATGCTTTCTTTGTTGAATGCCAGCCGGACACTTGACATTAATCCCCAGCTGAAGTCAGTCTCCACTTGTTGTACCTGGCATGATGTTATCTGACCAAGGGCCCTTAATGTTTCCATTAGCCAATATGTCAAGGTAGGAATTGAGTGCTGATTTGTTAGGAGCTCACTCACGGGAAGTGGTGGCATGTTTTTTCCCATTCCCGGCAGTACAAGAGCGTAGTAGAGCACTTGCCATCCAAGTGAAGTGTTACTGTTTTTCTTTTTTTCAGATGCTGGGCTAAAATGTGCAAACCGCATTGTGTGTACACGTGTACAACAAAAGAGTCCACCTGCAGATGTTGTAGGTACCCAGCAGTCTCAGCACCTTCAGATATAGCACATTCCTCATTATTTCTTGTGTAAGCACCAGCTCCATGATTATGTCGTCATGTAGCCTGGTGCTTTTATTCACTTCACTGGATATCACCCTTAACACGTCTTTAGTTGAGCATCATGAGATATTGCCAGCCACAATCTCTTCTGATGGTGATTTTCTTAGGGCTTGATAGTAGTAATTGCTCACACCATGTTGAATGCTTTTAGCAATTTTTCCCCTTCGGAAATATTTGGCCTGTCTGAATTTTTCGTCACTTCTTGTGTGTGTTATGTCTCCTTTACGGGCTACAAACACAGTAATTTTCTTTTTTGATTTTGTTGGGGGTTTTTTATTGTAAAAGTAAAGATGCTGCACAGCCTTTAAAGGTGCAGGTGGCACGTGCTGTAAAGAAAGGCAGGGATCGTTTCAGACTACTTTTGCATTTAACATGTTGGTACTTAAAGCACAGCACACAACGAGGACTGATCTTTGTGATCAAGTAACTCTCCTTACTTTCTGACTTCAAATCCACACCATTTGTATTTATTTCAGAGTTACATGTATGTTCATCATCATTTTCAGTACACTTTTGTTCTTCTAAAACAATGTGTTCTGTCTGGTCATTTTGTTGTTGTCTGGTCTCATCCTGGTGATGGACTTCTTGTCCATCTAAAAATGTAATTATTATTAGTAGTAGTAGTATTTCAGTATAATTCTACCAGTTGTAATGTTTTAAACCTACACTACCATTAAAAAGTTTGGGGTTAGTAAGAATTTTTTTTTTTTTTTTTGTACACAACTGTTTTCAACATAGATATTAATAATAAATGTTTCTTGAGCTGCATGTTAGAATGATTTTCTGAAGGATCATGTGACACTGAAGACTGGAGTTATGATGCTGAAAATTCAGATTTGATCATATAAATGAAATAAATGCAGTGAGCATAAGAGACTTAAGAGAGACATAAGAGAGCATAAAATCTTCCCGATCCCAAACTTTTGAAAGCCAGTGGATGTAGTTGCATTATATTTGCTGCATTAAGTAAAGTGCACATCATATGACTTGTAAATGGGTATTTCACACAAAAATGAAAATTGTCAACATTTAATAGTAGGGAAAGAAATATGGAAGTCATTGGCTACCAACAACTGTGTGGTTCCCAACATTCTTCAAAATATCTTCTTTTGTTTTGAACAGAAGAAATAAACTCGTACAGGTTTAAGGTTGAGTAAATGATGACAGTCATTTTTGGCCGAACTAACCCTTTAACATTGGGTAAATAAAGGGCATTTCTGAGTTGGTAAATTTATACAAGATGCGAGCGGTGATAAAGTGGATCTATGTTGGTCAATCCATCTGAAGTGCTTCAACCAAGATTGCTGCTTTTTTCCATTTAATTTGAACATCCATTTGTTTTAGAAATGCAAAACCATCAGTTTTTTATTTATATTTGGCTTGGTGTAACCACAGTGGCCATGTTTGTGTCCTGATGCACAACACATTTTAGTAACAAAGACATTTATGGAAACCACAGTATCTTACAAAAAGTATTAAGTAAAAGTAAAGTTTCTGTCCTGAAATGGTCTGCTTGCACACTATACTTCTGTATGCTTCCTCATCCTAAAAACATAGAAACCCTCACATTATAAATTGACATTAAAAGTCACTCTTGATCAATTAATTTGGATATAATGTCTAAGTAACAACACTGCAAGTTCTTGTACCGGTATGCTGTATTTCTTTAAGAGCGTTTGGACTATCCTGAGCTGAGGTTTACCTTACATTGAGATATACCTCAAATGTGTTGTGTGTCATGACACAGAGTCAGCCACTGTGGTTAAACAAAGTAAAACACTGGTGGTTCTGCAATACCAAATACATAGAGGTAATTGTGCAACACCCTTTACAATTTTGGACCTCTTGATTTACAATGACCCATATACAGTAAGACAGCCTCAAGCTCACCACACCTGTAATACCCCGTGTCATTCTTTCAAAACTTGCTTTCATTATTTTTCATTTTTTGACACGTACTCATTGTTTCTCAACACAAGAATATTGTAACTTGTAATGAGAAAATCTGATTTAATCATGGTTACATTGAATGTATTTGTCGTACGTTTATGTATAAGACAATGATCCACTTGTAACACTTGATTATGAAAACTATCAGTAAAGCAAAGCAATTTAACACTCTCCCTTACCTTCACAAAGGACTTCAGTACGTATACCTCGCCTGTTGTTCTTCCATATCATGCTCAACCATTTGCAGTTTGTCATTTGAAAAATATCCATAGCCAGGTTTGACCACGTTTCTGAACAGATTTCTTCTTTTCTGCTGATATTGTTAAAGATAAATGCTTTATAATAGCATCCCTCCCACCAGCATCTGTCCATACATCTTTGTTCCTTAATTTGTGTCCTTTTTTATATCTACCCATGTTTGTTAGAGAACATGTGTGAAACAAAAGCTCATCCTTTTAACATTTCAATTTATATGTGCCATTATGACACACTGCCTCCTACAGGTGTGGGGAACAATGCAATTCCAATTTGAGATATAATATATATATATATACTGTTACTAAAACCAATATCCAGATATTCTTCTAGAATCCAGTAGCAACCCTTAGAGTTGAGTTAGAACACTTTATTTATTTTCAATGAGCTTATGTCTTTCTTTAAATATCAGTATAGCATTCCCTGTGCTGGGATGTGGATGTTCAAAATGTTCTTCTAGGAACCAGCAACACACACAATCTATATTCAGAAAAACGTCTATATGTATTTTACACAAATTTATTTGCACGTCTGAATCTCAGTAGCATTGGTTTTGCATCACGTATGACAGCTAAACAAACTGAAAGCAGTTATTTAGTTATTTTAACAATATAACACACTATTTGAATATAATTTTGGGATTGAATATTAAGGTTTTTATTCAAAATGTAAAACTTCTTTGTCTTAATAACATTAGGCTACTATTACAACACATTTTGTTCTTCCCAATGTATAACATTTACGGTGTTTTTACCAGGTGAGATTGTGTGTGTGTGTGTGTGTGTGTGTGTGTGTGTGTGTGTGTGTGTGTGTGTTTAGGCTTTGTGTGCACAGTTTAAACACATTTTTTTTAAGAGTAAAGCATATATGGATGGAACAATTGAGCGTTTTTCCTCTTCGTTTTGTACTTTTTAGACTGTCCCTATCTGCTGTTTTACATTACAAAATGTATATGTTGTGATGCAGTAAAGCCGATTAAAACACATAAACTACACTGCGTTCGAACACAACCTGTTTTTCGTTCTTATGCCGAATCGTTCTTGATGTATTGAAGTGTTTCGGAGCTGAATCTCTGACAAACGTCAAACGTCAAACCAACTTTATATCGGTTCGAACATGCTGTTGTTCTTCAGTTAGCAGGCAAGTCTTTACACACACTCACACTTATTTCACACCATTTATTGTATTAGCAAATACAGCTGCAGAATGTCTGTTGTTCTGTTTATCTATCAAAATGTGTTTCCCTTATTTGACTGTTTTACAATGGCTAACTAGCTCTAATTGTGTAAATGTATCCCATGATGTGTGTATATTTTACAATGGCTATATAGCATTACCTCTATAACATGATCTTTGGGTATTAAAGCTAGGGTAACTGACATTGTTTGGTCAAAACAATAGTTTTTTGTTATAAGGTTAAAAGGCTATATTCTGATAGTAATCATTGCTAAAGAGTGTTTGTTCAGTAACAGGAGTCTCCATGTCTCTCCAGCTCTTTAATAAACAGAAAATACTTTTTCAGGTAGGTGACAAATGTCAGCCAATCAGGAAAGAGTACCCATTTATTAGCTTAAATTTTATAATGTTTCAGTTCTAATTTTGTCAGCTCAATTCTTTGTGTCATCACTTCCAATTTATATATTTAAATTTAATCTGTATCCTGTGTGAATTCTCTCTCCTGGTTGGACGAAACTGGAACTGAAACTAAACTGAAAATGCATTTTCTGTTTAATAAAGATCTAGAGAGACATGGAGACTCCTGTTACTGAACAAACACTCTAATGAACTCTATCATAATATAGAGCTATTTAACTATTATTTTAATAAAAGAAAATCACTTGCCCTACCTTCAAGATTATGTACAAAGGAACATTTATTTTAAAAAAAATACAGTAAGTGTTGATCACTATAGTATATCACTGCGAGGTCTTTTTCCATTGGCCAAGTGGTTTAAAGGACTAAAATCAATTCTATCCATAGACACATACATAGTTGAAAAAAACAAAACAATTCATGGCACTACCTCTTTAAAGAAGTCTGAAAATGGGACACTGAGCGGAAACTCTATCCAGAGGACATGCCGGGCAAGAGGGTGAGAAAAGCTAAAGGCCTGGACTCTGGTGATGAAGATACCAGCACTGGCAACAAGACTCTGGTGATGAAGATACCAGCACTGGCAACAAGACTCTGGTGATGAAGATACCAGCACTGGCAACAAGACTCTGGTGATGAAGATACCAGCACTGGCAACAAAGCCTCTGGCTCTGGAAATCCAAAACAGGTCATTAAACAGCAAAGATTGATATAACATTAGGGATCATTTGTGTATTGGATTATACATGATTAAATATTAAAAATGAACATCTTTGCCCTGTAGAAAAAGGCCAAGGTTGCTGCACAAAGACAGGCGGAGGAGGAACTACTGTCAGAGGACTGGAATCATCAAGCCAGGAAAACAACGACCTCACCAGAGACCTGCAGAGCCCCATCAAGGCCTTACAGGAAGAAAACACCGAACTGCGGAACATGGTAGTTAAAGGCAAGTATTGAGTATTAATTCATCAAATATTACTCTATATCAGATGGTATTAATCCATTTAGACCTGAAAGTGATTCTAAATACGCTTTCTAAATCTAGAAAGCATTCGCTGCCCAGCCATGTGGTCAGATAGGTCGGCCGCATGCATTTGCAGAGCATGTTTGAAGAATCAAAAAATAATAATAATAATTCCTCAGATTTATAAAGCGCTTTTCAAAATACTCAAAGACGCTTTACAAAAGAAAGAAAGAAACAAACAACTTTATTAAGAAATAACTATTTAAAAGACTAAGAACTTAATGAACAAAAATCACTGGAATTAAAAAGACGAAGAATTAAAATTAGGAGGGAAAGCAAGTCTAAAAAGGTGGGTTTTGAAAATGTGGGAAATCTGAGGAATTGACCCTTGAAGAAATATATTTGTCACTCACTTACACAGGTATAAGCAGGAAAATGAGGTTGCAATTTGTTCCATGTGATTGTTCAAGTAACAAGTAACAACCATCGGTCAACAGTCTATCATCATTATACTGATTGTTACTGCCTGTTCTGCCCCCGCTTTGTGTTGCATTAGAGACATCTAGTGGTGTAAAGTTGTATTGCAGTTTATTTTTTATATGTTAGTCCCTTCTCTCTTGCCGTTGGTTTCCTGTTTGCTTCTGACTCTGGTCTACTGAGATGACGTGCATCACTTACTCTTTTCTCTTTGCCTTTGATAGTTTTGAAGGTCTAAGTCTGTAAGTATTTCTGTAGGAAGTATATCTACTTTGCTATATAGTCTTTGTGTATTGTCTGATTTAGCATTCCTCCATAGACTCCCATGTTAAAGTTAGCTTAAATGCTTACTAGTCCTGCAAGTCTCATTATAATGGCTAATTTTTCTTATGGGATAGCTATATTTGTTAGACTTGAGTTGCATATTCATGTATAGGGGAGAGTGGGGTGAGTTGTGCCAGTTTTTACTCAAAGTGACTTTAAAGTGAGGCCATGGCAGTAATGCCTTCAACTTAAGGATGTACATATATTTCAGGATGTGGTGCATCCCTGAGAACAATAACTTTGGATCTGAAATAAATTGTTTCAGAAATAGAGCTCTTGGAAAAAAAGTGGTCTCATGGCACAACTTGCCCCTGGTGCGGGGGAAGTTGTGCCTTTGGGGGAATACATTGGGGGTAAATTGTGCCAGTGATTTCTGAAGTAAAACAGAACATTTTAATGTTATGAACCGTAATGCTATATGAAAGCAAGATAAATTCAATACAAAATTACTAATTTAAGGTTTATTTAGATATTTTCACCTTGGAATACCATAGCATGCGTTTTTCCTATATGGTCAACTGCATAGGGATTTTGTATTGAACATAACTCTGGATCACAGTGTTATAGAGACAAGGGGGTGGGCTCATTTTACTCAGACGACCAATCAGTCTCTCAGGATCATTGTGAAGCTATGAAGCTACGCCCTAGCAACCATTTAGAGCACCATAGCAACACAATATATGATATTTGTGAATCATTTCAGGCAAAAAGGCTTTGGCAATAGATGCCTGTTGACATAGCGCTGTCTGTCAGTTATGTAACATATAAGAATAAAGTGACTAGGTTAATTTCTAAACATCCTATTGTGACATAGGCCACTTAAAAACGGAATAAAACTTCTCTTTAATAACATAGTGCAAACTCAAAACTGAAATCAGTGTTAGCTAAATTACACAAATAACAGGCAGGCCCAAGTCAAACAATGACGAGGCATGCCCATCTCCTCACTTCTCAAGATTATCCCCTCTGAGAATGTTGGTCTAGGTGGTCTGGATCTGGCACAACTTAACCCAGGCCCTTTGGCACAAATCACCCCGGACCCACAAGTTTGAAAAACTAGCATGATCCAGCAGTTAAGAGCTAACATCATGCTAACTGTATAGACTCATTGTGTAGCCTACTAAAGCACTAAAACATGTGTGAAATGTTTTCAAACTTGTCTATAATTGTTCAGACACTACAATCAAAAAACCTTAATCATAGAAATTTTACTTTGAAAGGGAAACAACTGTTTTTTGCACTAAAATATGCTTAACTCTCATGCCATGTGTCTCTCTTCTTTGGAGGACGAGTAAAAGTGATTGCTTTTCAAAATGATGTGGTCACATGACCAATTTCTTCTATGGTTTTCCAGAAACAAGGGTGGAACTACTTCCCCCCCTGGCACAAATCACCCCACTCTCCCCTATGTATGGGCAGTTTGTAATGCCATATTATGATGTTTCTACAGTTTTACAAAAATCGTAAGATCCTTACTAAAGGCCTCTCTCTACTCCGGTTTCCTGGGTCTTTATTTCATGGATCTTATGTTAGCTATCTGCTACGCTAACCTGTCAAAGCAAGAGCAGAATACTGTCTAATGAGCCATGTGTGCAAACAAGAATAATATACTGTACATTCATGGAGGTCAGTGTCAGTCCTTTCACTTGTTCCTGTTTCTATGTGTTTATGTTAATGATAAGTCAATTGATTTGTAGCTTCTTGGACAAGTTCAGCTCTAAAACTGGAGATGTGGTTTTCAGGCACTTATTGGCTTCTATGGTTTCTGTCTGTATAATCTTGTAGCACTTTTTTTTCCTTAGAAATTCCTGCGTTGTTGGTGGACGTGAGAAAGCTTGTTCCCATCAACAACACCACCAACAAAGATGTTGTCGACCCTGATGCTGAGAGTGACGGCCCAGGTGAAACGTCACTTTGCACACCTTGCAGACCTTCACAAGTAAGTATTTATTAATTGGTAAATTTCGAACAAACAATAAAACTTAAACCATTTTTGCCATTCTATTGCTTGTGGCAATAATCTTTGTTTTTTCCCTTCGTTGCATTCTATTGCTTGTGGTGATTTTCCTTGTTTATTTCTTTTCTTATGCTCTTATTTATTTATTTATTAATACATTTTATTTATTTGTTTACAAAAGGTGAAAATCGGGAATGATGGAACCGTCACTGTCTCGTCACATTGTTGGGAGACTGCAGAAGCTTGTACCACCCCCAATGGGATGGCACGGGTGCTACTGATGGGGCTCTTCAGTGTGGATGTCCTCCTCAAGTCCAACCTGTGAGGAGGGGTCAGCAAGCTGGATCCCTCTGCTGATCGTCGGCAGGCTCTCGACCTGAGGAAACTTCAAGCTTTACTAGGTAAATAGTTTTCAGAGCTGGTGCTTTCCAGTTTTGATTGCATCTCTGCCAGGCGGGGCAGGGGGTGGTGATCTCCGCGATCCAGAGGGGCAGCAGGAGGAGTGAGGAGGGGGAGAGTAATCATTGTTCTGTTCCACAGATACTGTTGTAAACCAGTTTCCGACGGCCAAGGAAGCTGATGCCAGAAAATCCACCAACAGTAGAATCTGTGAGCTAAGACACCAGGTGAAGTGCAAAAGCGTGCTCGTTTAAAAAAAGATAAGTCGTTTAAATCAGTGAAGAACCAAGATGGACTCCTAACCAGGATAACGGCCTGTTCTTTTGGCAATTTATTCCTTTGCTTTTCCACAGTTCCTTGAAAGTTTGTATTTTTTTATTATTTATTCATAATTATTTGTGCATTTTGTTTATAGATATTTTATTTACATTTTATAACTGCACTGCTGAAAGTTTGAAATAGACATTGGTCATTGAAATTGCTTTAATTTATCATTTATATGTTGTATATTTTCTGTTCAATGGCACTCTTTAAAACTGTTGTACTGTTAAGAAATGTAGAGTTCAATCACATTTCCTTTGTCTGACCATATGCAAGGCCTCCAGTGGTTTTAATAGGCCTGTGTAGCTCTCTACCTCAAACTGGGTTCAGTATCTGTGCCTGATTAAAAGAAAATAAAGGTGGCTTTTGATAGATGACCCATTAGTCTGTGTTAATATGTGGTATAAAGGTTTGCACATATATTGCGGGTTGAATATTTATTAAGTATTCATATTTTAGATGTTACATATACTGTATATATCACCATATATGTACATACATTGTATGTGCATGTTCTCATATATGTACACATATATTGTGTATATATTTTACAATATATATGTACATATATTTCACATATATTTCCATATAATATTCCACAATATATTGAATGCATATCTGTATATATTTCCATATAATTGTACATATATTTAAAATATATTCTACCATATATTAAACATACATGTGACACTATATCTTTACCTATATTACCAAAATATTTTCTTTACAGATATTTATAAATATAATATGGCATATATTTTGGGATATATAAACACATATTATATATTCATGTTCAATATATTGCAATATTGTATAATATATGTATCATAAATATATTATTCCATGTATTCTAATATATAATATATTGGAAAATAGAAAGGAAAATATTACAATATATTTAAATATATTTCATGTAATATATTGGTAAATATATTTTTCTTTCGTAAGGGTAGGCTTTACAGCAGCTCTAGAATAAAGTTATTGTCCAGCTAAAGTTAGTTTTGATTCATTTCCATTGCAAAGATCATTAGTTATTAACTTAGGGGCCGCTAACACGACACCGTTCTCACCGAAAACCCTTAACGCGCTCCGGCCACTCACTCGCACGACAACAGTGTTTGGTGCTCGAGAACGCAAACCATGAAATAGGTTCCAAGACGCAAGCCTTGAAAAATTAATAATACAGAATTATGTATCGCTTCCGTGTAGCCACGCGAACCGCAATGATCCCGCCAGCGTTTATCTGCACAGAGGTAAAGGGAGGCCTTCGCAGGGGAGAGACTAGTGACACTTCAGGACTGCGTTGTCGTCATGTCCAGGCGCAGGTCCTTCATCAGATCTGGAGTGTGTGTGTGAGTGTGTGTGCGTGTGAGTGTGTGTGTGTGCATGTGTTTGTGTTTTAAACACATATTTAATTTGAGTTGTTATTTTTAACCTTTAATAATAATGACCAGCTGACCGAGCCCTCTCTGTGTGCTTACAGCATTAGGTGAGATTTTTTTTTTAATTGAAATCTTATTGTAACATATTGTCACTAAACTTGACAAAATTCGACTTAGTTACCAAATGTTTTGACAATCACAACACACTTCTACAGTTGAGAAATACACATTTCAGAATTATCACTAATCTGTGTGTGCGTTTTCCGAGAGAACCAAGCAAGTTGATAAACATTTGTTTATTATATTGCAATCGCAATTCCAAATCGCATTATGACATTTTCCCCAAATCGTGCCGCCCTGGTAAAAACATTGTGTTGTTTGATGCATCACAATCTTGATCTTTTAGTTTTTGCTTTTTCAGTTGCGTCATAAAACTTTCCTAATTATTGTTAAGCAGACATGGCCAATTTACCAGTACGGAGCCAGCTCTGTCAAAGTTAAATTGAAGTGCATGATAATATTTTGCAATAAATTTGAAATGCAGAGACATTTGTGACATTCGCCAAAACAAATTAATTTAAAGTGAAACTGAAACAGAAACTGTTGAGTCAACATAACCTAGTCAAGTCAAGTCAAGTATATTTGTATAGCGCTTTTCACAATACAGATTGTATCAAAGCAGCTTCACAGTATTAAATTAAAATAATACAACAAGGTTTGTTTCTAGTGGAATTTATTGATTGATAAAATTAAATTAAATATCCCCAAATTATCCCCAACTGAGCAAGCCAAAGGCAACAGTGGCAAGGGACCGAAAAACTCCATCAAGTGACCTAATGGTGACCTAATGGTGTCCTAAAACTCCATCAAGTGACCTAATGGTGACCTAATGGTGTCCTAAAACTCCATCAAGTGACCTAATGGTGTCCTAAAACTCCATCAAGTGACCTAATGGTGGCCTAAAGCTCCAAGCTCCAGAAAAAACCCTTGGGAGAACCCAGGCTCAGTCGGGGGCCAGTTCTCCTCTGGCATTTATGGACTAGAGGCCGGATTGTAATTTGAACTGTAAGATTAAAAATATTATATGAATGCCTGGCTGAAGAGATGCGTCTTTAATCTAGTTTTAAACTGGGAGAGAGTTAACCTACCTCTCTCAATCGCCACAAATACCAAATGTTTCCATATTCACAATGTATTTGGATGCTAAAATATGATTTATTAAAACCCTGTATATTCAGATAAATAATATAGTTGAATATTAAGATTCCCCATGTAAATGTAAAAGCGCCCCCTATGTAAAGCGCTTTGAGTGCCGAGCTATATAAAACCTTATATAAATGTAATGAATTTATCATTATAATTATTATTAAAGAATTTGAGATTTAATTTGCACACAGTAATTCTCATTCATCAATAAAAGTGAGAAGCTTTTGTATTATCTTTGACAGATGAAATTATTATTAATTTGCTGAATTTTTAAATGAGTATTTTGAGGTATAGTGAATGAGGTATTTACACACCTGTAAATGTGGTAGAAACTTTCCAAAGCGACATAAATTGCATTCAAGGTATGAATTCTTTTTTATTAGTCCATGCACTCTCTGAGAATCGAACCCTTGATCTTGACATTGGTGCCATGCTCTACCAGTCTACAATACAGACAGACAGAGAGCGCCTTGATAAACTGCATTTAATGGACATGTAAGACACAGTACAAGTAAGTCATATTATATGCTTGCTTGTAGATGTGGTGTGATGTCTCGTCTTCATTCTTCATCCTTGCTCTGCAGTAAATAAAAAGACATTAAGTTGCATGTTTTTTCCCCAGTCAGAAACACATGTATATTAAGCAGTGTGCTTTAAGATTAACCCCCTACCCCTTTTGCAAATAAATTCACAATACCTTTCCAACTTCACGGCTCTTGGCCCTCAGCTTGTTGACCTGGGACTCTGCGATGTCAGCGCGCTCCTGAGCCTCCTCCAGCTCATGCTGCACCTTCCTGTACCTGGACAGGTGAGTGTTGGCCTGCTCCTCCTGTTATGATTACACAAGATATTCAACCCATTTTATAGCAGTGCATTCATGGCACTGGACGTTCTTGTCAATACTAAAACTTCACGCTCAAGATTTGATATTAGACTTACAGCTTCTTCAGACTGGCGCTTGTAGGCCTTCACTTTCAGCTGCAGCTTGTCTACCAGATCCTGCAGTCGGTTCACGTTCTTCTTGTCTTCCTCAGTCTTTGGGTGTAAATATTGGACATGGTCTTAGTTAAACTGTATATTGTAAAAGGTGGTAAATTTCTAATTAAAAGTAGTTTTACCTGGTAGGTAAGTTCCTTCACTCTCCTCTCGTATTTGCGCACTCCTTTCACAGCGTCTGCTCCACGTCTCTGCTCGGCTTCAACTTCAGACTCTAACTCGCGCACCTTCAGTAGAGAGTTATTGTTTTGCCTGTCAAATCTCTGCCACGACCCATATATCTAAGAATGAGTTTTGTTAAGCTCCTGAACACTCAAATTTACCCTGGACTCCAGTTTCTGGAGCTGTTTCTTTCCACCCTTCATGGCCAGACTTTCGGCCTCATCCAGACGGTGCTGCAGGTCTTTGACAGTCACCTCCAGGTTCTTCTTCATCCTCTCCAGGTGAGCACTTGTGTCCTGCTCCTTCTTCAGCTCCTCAGCCATCATGGCAGCCTGAAATATAAGCCAATTTAAGTTAACTAACCTATTTAGATGGGCAGTTGTGGCCTAATGGTTAGAGAGTCGGACTTGTAACCCGAAAGTCAATGGTTTGATTCTCAATACCAGCAGGTAATGACTGAGGTGCCCTTCAGCAAGGCACATAACCACCAATCGCTCTCTGGGTGCCACAACAAAAAATGGCTGCTCACTGCTCCTGATGTGTGTGCACTAACTCTAACTTGGATTGGTTAAATGCAGAGGACAAATTCCGAGTATGGGTTACCATACTTGGTCTTCACTTCACTTCATAGCTAAAAATACCTTCTATGAATATTCCCTTTGTTACCACATGAACCTAAACACAAAGTCAAATAACTGTTTAAATTAGAATAGAGAAGCAGAATGTAAACACTCACATCAGTGATGGCCTTCTTGGCCTTCTCCTCAGCATTTCTGGCCTCCTGGACTGAATCGTCCACCTCACCTTGAACCTGGACCAGATCACTCTCAAGCTTCTTCTTGGTGTTAATAAGACTTGTATTCTGTGGGATGTAAGCAGTTAGTTTAGTGTACATTATATATGAAAGTTTATCATGTATCCTGAATTTGTTCCAAGTATTTAGTCATTTTTTGTACTTGTGAGTGCAGCAGTCCCACACGCTCACTGGCATCAACCAGCTCTTGCTCCGCCACTTTGCGGCCTCTCTCTGTTTGCTCCAGTGCAGCTCTCAGCTCCTCAATCTCTGCTTGCATCAGGTTATTCCTGCGCTCCACCATGGCCACCTGTTCCTTCATGTCCTCCTGTCCTCTGAGAGCTTCATCAAGGTGCAGTTGGGCATCCTGTGGCAACATTCTTTCTTTGTTAGTTATCTTGCTTTGGTTCATGTATCATATTCATTTTGTCAAACATTCAATACTTAACGTATTTCCACATTTTACAGAAAGATACCTTGAGTTGGCCTTGGACGTTCCTGAGCTGTTTCTGTGCCTCAGCAGCCTGGCGGTTGGCATGACTCAGCTGGATCTCCATCTCATTCAGATCTCCCTCCATCTTCTTTTTGACTCTCAGGGCATCATTTCTGCTCCTGATCTCAGAGTCCAGTGTGCTCTGCATGGAATCGATCACTCTTTGGCTGTTCCTCTTGATCTGTTCCATCTCCTCATCCTTCTCAGCAATCTTCCTGTCAATCTCGCTCTTCACCTGGTTCAGCTCCAGTTGCACACGAAGAATCTTGGACTCTTCATGCTCCAGGGTGCCCTACAAGGACAAAAGGAAACTTTTTCAATTTGTCACAATATACTGTAGCCTCTAGAGTGATGGCAGTACATATATGAAGGTTTAAGAAGGACATAATTAGCAGAAATTAAGATTTTCATTTAAGGTTTAGAACCATTCCATATTCAATGTTTTAATTTTATGCAAAGCAATGGTATCATAATGTTAGTATCATAGCAAAGGAATGGCACCTCAGCTTCTTCAAGCGCAGTCTGGATCTCTGATTTCTCAGACTCCACTGTCTTCTTGGCTTTCTCTAACTCGTGAATGCTCTTTCCAGTCTCTCCAAGCTGCTCAGTGAGGTCAGAAATCTCCTCTAAAAGGGTTTAAAAATCATAAGTGTAAGATTTTCTGTTTTAATGCATCTCTTTTTTTAGTCCTTGGTGTACAAATAAAAGTTGCATTTACGTTGCAGATTCTTGTTCTCCCTCTTCAGTGTCTCGAGGTGGTCAAGAGATTCCTCGTAGGAGTTCTTCATTTTGAAAAGCTCAGTGCTGAGAGAACGAGCTTCTTTCTGAGCACCTTCTAGTTCAGTCTGACTTTCCTCATACTTTTGTTTCCACTCTGCTAGCACCTGAAAATGAAAGAAATGTAGTCATTGTTAATTAGCTAAGTCCTCGGTCCATCAACGTTTAGGTTTATAGGTTAATAGGTTATCCATGTCTTTCTTACCTTGTCAAAGTTTCTCTGCTTCTTGTCAAGGTTGGCTGCCAATGCATTTGCCCTCTCCACATCAATCATGAGATCCTCTACTTCACCCTGCAGTCTCTGTTTGGTCTTTTCCAGAGAGGCACACTTTGAGTTCACCGCCTCAATGGATTCTTCAGCATCCTGCAGACGCTGGGCAAGCTTTTTCCTGAGGGAAGTGATGTGAAATTATGAAATCTTACTAATATTATTCATATTAAATGTAGGATACTGAAGATTTGTTCCACTGATGTATTTACTTGGATTCCTCAAGCTCCTCAGTGCGCTGGATGGCGTCAGTCTCATATTTGGTTCTCCACTGAGCCACTTCACTGTTGGCCTTAGACATCCCACGCTGGAGTTCAGCTTTGGCCTCCTGCTCTTCCTCAAACTGCTCTCTGAGCAAATCACAGTCATGACGGGCAGACTGAACCCCATGGGCCAGAGCGTTCTTGGCCTATCAGGCAGAACATTTTGAGTTTTTCAACAGTCTACCATCCATACAATGGTTTAGATTATCAAAAAAGCTAATTAATTATGTATAACTCTACCTTGACTTCTTCCTCAATATGTCTTTTGAGTTCCTCAATTTGCTGTGTATAAGCCTGTTTTCCTCTAGTTAATTGTGAAACAAGTGCTTCTTTCTCTTCCAGTTGGCGACTAAATTCACCTTGGAAAAAGGTTACAGATATTACAATGAAATATAATAACATACAGACTTTTTACTCATTTAAAAAAAAAAGCTTTTACACGTGTAGCTTACTCTGTCTTACCATTTTCAGTCTGAAGTCTTGCACGTTGTGCATTTATGTCATTCAACTGACGAATATTTTCATCACTCTTGGATTTGATTTCACTCAGCTGGTCTTCCAGGGTACGGCACATCTTCTCTAAATTACCCTAAAGAGATTCAAGGTTATTTCCAGATGTTTGTAAAGATGATTTTATATTTAATAATCCTCTAATGAAATTACCTTTGATTTAGCCACAGCCTCCATGTTACTTGTCAAGTCATCAATCTCCATCTTGTATTCACTCTTCTCCTTCTCCAGCTTCTGTTTGACCCGCTGAAGGTTGTCGATCTGTTCTCCGAGTTCAGCCACACTGTCCGCCTGCTTCTTCCGGAGAGCTGCGGCCGTTGCTTCATGCTGCAAGGTGGACTCTTCCAGATCACGACGCAACTTCTGGAATTCAGCTTCACGCTTCTTGTTCATCTCAATCTGGGCAGAAGTGGCACCACCAGCTTCCTCAAGCCTCTCACTGATCTCTTCAAGTTCCCTGGAGAGATCAGCTCTCTGCTTCTCCACTTTAGCACGAGCAGCTCGCTCTGCCTCAATTTCCTCCTCCAGCTCCTCTATACGGGCCTAAAGAAATAAAGAAAAAGGAATTATCCAGTGATATTTGTCATGCGGGTTATCCCAGCTATGCATCTACTTCACAGTTTCACATTGAAATGATTAGGGTTAGGGTTACCTGAAGTTCTTTGATCTTCTTCTGAAGCTGTGCTCCCAAAGACTGTTCATCCTCAATCTTGCTGAGAAACTGACTTATCTCAAAGTCTTTCCTGTTTTTAAAAGTATTGTTTTTTTTAAATGTGCAGAATACTTACTTTATATAAAATGTGCCATTGTGTAAAGACTGATGTCCACTCACTTTTTGATCTTCTCTTCTGATTGCTGTTTCTCATTCTCCAGGTCCATTATGGACTCCTGGGCCAGTTTCAGATCACCTTCTAGCTTTCTCTTGGCTCTCTCAAGGTCCATACGGAGCTTCTTCTCCTGCTCCAGTGAGCCCTCAAGCTATTGTCACAGAAACTAGAGCATTTAATTCTGGTATAGAGACACAACATTCATTTCCTATTGATTCATGCTCTTATTCTCATGCCAAATATCTTACATCATCCACTTGCTGCTCAAGCTTTGTCTTAGATTTAGTCAGAGTGTTGACTTTGTCTTCCTCTGCCTGAAGGTCATCAAGAGTCTGCTGGTGTGCCTCTTGGAGGGCTTTCTTCTCTTTGGTCAGCTTGGCAATGCTCTCATCCTGAGAGGCCATCTCCTCCGTCAGGTTTTTCACCTAAATGGAAACATTGTTCACTGGTTTCATCCTCAAGATCCCAAACAATCAGCAGGGTGAAGAACATGTGAAAAGATTATTAACCTTATTTTCTGTTGCATGTTTCTCCTTCTCCACTTTGGCCAAGGTGAGCTCCAGGTCGTCAATGTCTTTCTTCAGTTCAGAGCATTCGTCCTCCAGCTTCCTCTTCTTGGCAGTCAGTTCAGCATTGATTTCCTCCTCATCCTCCAGTCTCTCGTTTGTCTCTTTGAGTCTGGCCTCGAGCTGGATCTTGCTTTTAATGAGACCTTCACATCTCTCCTCAGCATCAGAAAGGTTTTCCGATTCCTGTTCATTGAGATGGATTTAGTTTAATGGCTTTTGTTCAATGCTGTAGCATCAATATTAGGATCAATAAGAGCTGAAATACTCACAGATGTTACTTGCAGTAGAAGGTCGTTTTTCTCCTGAAGAAGTGACACCATTTTTTCTTCAAGCTCCTTCTTTTTAGCTAATGCCTTTGTTAGATCCTCCTTCATTTTCTCAAAGTTATCCTTCATGGCTGCCATTTCTTTCTCAGTCTCTGCACTCTTTAGAAGAGGCTTGATCTTGAAGTACAGCTTCATCCATGGCCAATGTTTCACATTCATGAATGAGCGGATGTTGTATTGGATGGAATAAATTGATTCTCTGTGTAAATTGCAATCAGTAAATTAGTCATTATCAGTCTTTCGTAACAAACAGTTGTGTTCCAATCAGTTTTTTAAGTACCTCCTTTCCATCATTTTGACAAATTCCTTCCTCATGACGTATCCACGGCACAAAGCCTGAGTCATGGTAACCAGCGTTGCTAATTTCTCATCTCTCATCTCCTCAAGAGTACCCAAGAGACCAGCTTTGAAGAACACCTACAAGAACATTTGGAAGATAATAGTTTAAAAAAAGGCCAAGTAGTCCTCATAATTGTAGATGTGAAAATAAATCTATTATATTCTATACTATAACATACAATGACACTCTAGAGAATTCTGTGCTGTCCTCTTTGACTCAATTCTTCAGGGAGGCATAACAATGTCTCTGTGCACAAAGCAGGATCCATTAAGGAATGCTTTTCTAAGTCTGGTGTGGAAGAACTGTACTTCTTTACTGTACTGAAAACCAGACGCCATCACCGCGTCAGTGCCTGATCTTGCTGATTTTCTTTTGTTTGAATGGCAGCAAATCCAGGCCCTCCTTTCTCAAACTGTTGCATTAAAGTTGCAAGTACAGAATTATTTAGAATGCCATTGTGTAATTCAGCTTTTTGTTTTCCATGGAATTTCTGAAATGATTGAACCTGTTAATGGGATGTGTGAAAAAATTTACTCAGGTTGTTCATGACGGACCACATTAACTTTCAATGTATGGGGAAAAAAACACTGCTGAAACATTCTTCAGATATCTTCACTTGTGCTCCACAGAAGAAAGTAAATGATACAATTTACGATGTAAAGGTGAGTAAATAAGGACAGAATTGAAATTTTTTGGTATCTTTCGGTTTAATCACCTTGGTGTGTCCAAACTTGTATTGGGTGTGGTCAACATCAATAGAGCCCAAGAGTTTCTCTGAAGCCTTTTTGTTGTCAATGAACTGTCCCTCAGGGATGACGCTAGCATTTAATACTTTGTATCTAGAGGACAGTCAGAGGAGAGTCATGGAGGATAAAAATGGTCATAAAAGGATGAAGATTATGTGGTGCATCATCTCTAATTCAGTGGATGCAAAAAGGTGTCTTTACCTCTGCTTGAAGTCACCATAGAGGATTCTGCTGGGGAAACCCTTCCTGCAGATTCTGATGCCCTCCAGCACACCATTACACCTGAGCTGGTGGATAACCAGGAAGTTCTCCATCAGACCTGCAATGAAAATGTTCTTAAGGTTCCAGAGGTATTTTTTAAACGTTTGAGTCGTTATGGATTAAGTTTACCTGGAGTCTTGGACTCATTAGGAATCAAGCAGCGCACAAAGTGAGGGTGGGTGCTCCTCAGGTTAGTCATCAGCTTTCCCAAGTTCTCCTGTGGAAATGTTTGTCGTTAGTCTAATCTTTATTAGAGAAAAAGTTCACCTCCTTCATTAAAAGAGAGAATCTGTTTACCCTGAAAAGTGCAGACACTGTCTGGAAGGAACCACCCTTCTTCTTGCCTTTCTTTCCTCCTCCCTCAGCTGTTTTATGTCAATGAAAAAAAAGGGTCTTTATTGATCTTGTATTGCTTTCCATTAACCCCTTCAATAAATCTCTATTTGAATCTTGTTGAATCTATTTGTTATCTTGCATAGCTATATATAAAATTTTCATGATACTTTAGAATCTGTGATCACATAGTGTATTACACTCTGATAATCTAAGCATGTGTATTGTACATAATTAAAACACAAAGGAATTGATGAAATGCAAATGTTCGTACCTTCGGCACCTGCATGAACGGCATACAGGAAGGCCAGCACTTTGAGCGATGACTTTTGGTAGAGTTGCACAACAGAGTCGTTCAGTGGATCCTTGTTCTTGTCCAACCAGCCACCGATGTTGTAGTCCACAGTGCCGGCGTAGTGGACCAGAGAGAAGTGGGCTTCTGCCTTACCTTTGGCAGGCTTGGGCTTCTGGAAAGCTGCAGTTTTGCCCAGATGCTGATCATGTAGCTTGTTTTTGAAGCTTGTGTCTGTAGCCTTGGGGAACATGCACTCCTCTTCAAGGATGGAGAAGATGCCCATTGGCTGTTGAAGAAATATTCACGCTCAAGTACAGGCACAATATGAATAATCATTTTAATTTGCTGACTGTCCTCTTACCTTCTCAATGAGCTCAATGCAGGCAGCCAAGTCCATACCAAAGTCAATGAACTCCCATTCAATGCCTTCTTTCTTGTACTCCTCTTGCTCCAGAACAAACATGTGGTGGTTGAAGAACTGTTGCAGTTTCTCATTTGTGAAGTTGATGCAAAGCTGCTCCAAGCTGTTGAACTGACAATTAAGCAGAGACAAGTTCTTACTGATGTCTATTATCTTTTATATCCTGATTGCTAGAGACATGATAGCTGAAGCTCACATCAAAGATCTCAAATCCAGCGATGTCCAGCACACCAATGAAGAACTGTCTTGGCTGCTTTGTGTCCAACATCTCATTAATACGGATGACCATCCACAAGAACATTTTCTCATAGACAGACTTGGAGAGCGCAGAGACTGAGTTGTTCACCTGAGAAATTCAAAGGTCAGCGTAGATTATATCATCACTCTTTTACTTCTCAAAACAACTATGAATGTCTACAAGACACTTTATTCGAGTAGATAAGTGATCACCTGTGGTACTGTCTGGCCTTTGGTCACCATCTCATTTCCGACCTTCACTCTGGGGTAACACAGAGCTTTCAGCATGTCAGCGGAGTTGAGGCCCATGAGGTAGGCGATTTTATCAGCCACTGAGGAAGAACAGTTTTACACATTATTGTCACTAATGAAGTGAACGTTTACATGTTTATAGTATGTGCTAATTGTACGTCTTACCCTCTGTGCCGTCAGGCTCGGCCTGCTCTTCTCTCGGCTTCTGTTTAAACTTCATGCCTCCATGATGCATCACAGCACCTGTCAGCTTGTAGATGCTGATCTTCTCATCAGCAGTGAAGCCCAGAATGTCAATGGCAGTCTGTTTTTTACAGTGACCAAGTGAATCACATATTATTTGGGTCAAAGAGGAGGGTATTTTATATTGTATGTCATGCAGTATTCAGATTATGCTAGTGTTATTCTGATGTTTATGTTTGTACAGATATATTGCATAGATTCTGAAAATACTAGTATTACTACATTCTACATACATCTGTGGCAATGAACTCCTCCACATCATCGATACTCTTGACAGTGATTTCGCCCTGGCTGATCATTGGATAGTCGTAAGGGTTGGTGGTGATGAGCAGGGCCTCTGTAAAGAGTTGATGTGTAGTATGTTAACAGTGTTCTCAAACATGGAAATAAATGAAATGCACAATACTGTGGAGTTCTCACCGAGGAGCTCTGGCTTGTGTCCGGTCATGAGCTGGTAGAAGATGTGGTAGCTCCTCTCCGCAGACAGCTGGAATGTTACTCTGGACTTTTCCAGCAGATCTTACAAAGACAAAAATGGAGAAAAAAGTTGTTGATTTTAATCGATTAGCCCACATCTTACTCTCCAAATAAAATGTTACTCACAAGTTTCAATATCAGCTGAGGCCAGTTTTCCAGTGGTCCCAAAGTGAATCCTGATGAATTTACCCTATGAAGATTGAAATTATTTACAAAAGGTCAGCTGTTTGGCAGCTTTGAAAGTGTGACTGAAGTTGTATAATGTTATAATGATTCATTAGTTTAACTCACAAAACGAGAGGAGTTGTCATTCCTCACGGTCTTGGCATTACCATAAGCCTCCAGCAGAGGGTTGGCTGCCACAATTTGGTCCTCCAATGATCCCTATATGTAATTGTAGGACAATGGAAAGTTATTAGGTAAAACACAAATACTGTAATCAATAACATAGTCTTGAAGAGATATTCACTAACCTGCATTTTTCCAGGGACATTTTCGGCCTTCTTCGGTCCAGACATCGCACCAACGGTTGCAAAGTACTGAATGACACGCTTTGTGTTCACAGTCTTTCCTGCACCAGATTCTCCACTGGAGGTTCACAATAGATCATTATTTAGCCATAAATCCTCTACGGATTTACATTATAATGGAAAAGCTTCAGGTTATTGCAGAAGAAGAATATTCACTCACGTAATCAGGACAGACTGGTTCTCGCGATCTGAAATTAAACCATGAAATGTGAACAGGGTTTCCAAATTAGGTTGTACTTTATATTAACTTTGAAGGCATAAAGTGTTATAAAATGTTTGATTATTTTTTCTAGTCATTCATTCATGTCAGTGCATAAAAATAAGGTTCAGTAAAATTATGCAATAATGCATACTTAAATAATGGTTGTTATGAAGCAATCACTAATTGAATGCAACGTTGAAAGAACAGCTTGGTATGGTTTACTAGCTAATCATTTTCAGACCTTTTTTACCAGTGAATAATACAAAATGTATTGTTTGTATTTAATCTATTCATCTATTCGTCTACATTATGGCTCTCCAGCGGTTGAAGCATTAAACTAAAAGTTACTTGTGGAGGACCAACTTCCAGATAGTAGTCGCCTGAACTCTTTGCTTTTTTCACGGATATGACGTAAACACGCATGGGTGAATGAAATGGTAGTTTGCAGTTTCCTGCAATATAAACTTTATATATGATAAGGCAAAAACTGTGATGGATTTATCATGTATGTGCACATTATTTACTTTGTGTTAATATCAAACTTAAAAATGCACAATAAACAGTTTATAGAAGGTGAAATGTACACTAATATTTTACATTATATGTAGTTATTGTGAATATTTTTTTTAAATATAAGTTTGTCATAACTCTCGCTGGTTGAGACACTTCTGGATTCCACTAACCAGTGAGCATGAACTGGTAGGCGTTGTCGGAGATGGAGAAGATGTGAGGCGGGGCTTCAATCCTCTTTTTGCCTCGGTATCCGTTCACGACGACTGTATCGTACACTGGGAGCCACTTGTAGGGATTGACGGTGACGCAGAACAAGCCAGAGTAGGTCTGAAACGGAGATAGTCCAGTCTTACAATGCTGCTCCCCATCCCAGGAATAAGATATGATTAGCTTAGACTTACGTAGATCATCCACGCTGCGTAACGCTCTTTGAGGTTAAACAGCACAGCCGGCTCGTTGAGGTGGGTCATCATGGCCATGTCCTCAATTTTGTCAAACTTGGGAGGATTCATGGAGAAGATTTCATCTTCTTTTACCGTGACAGTCTGTAATGAACATTGATCAGTGATCAAGAGAGACTTTCATACACACATTTGTATATTTAACTGAAGAACTCACGATACTTACTTTCCCACTGTGAGTTTTCACAGTGGCTTTTCCACCCTCTTTACTAACAAGCGTTCCCTTCAGGTACATCTCGTCTGCGTCTGTCACGAAGAATGCCGTCTTGGCATCAAAGGGGGTGTTCTGAGCCTCTATCCTCTCTCTCTCCGGCTTGCGGAGGAAGACGGCCGCTGGGCCGAAGCACTCCATCTCCCCGTCTCCCATGATCGCACTGTGGAGTCACAGACTCACCTTAAGACTGCTTAGTATTACCTCTCTACTTCTCTCAGGTATTCACATTATAAACTGGTCATCTTGTCATTATCTTTACAGTGTTGTAATCAGTTACTTATCAGTAAATGTAACTGGTATTAGTTTACCTTTCACGATGCTCCGAGAGGAAAACAACAGCTTTCTGAAAAACACTAAGAGATAGTGACGTATATTAGCATCTTCAGTTATGGGTTAGTATACATCATTTGAATAAGAGCACTCAGGCATTCTACATTAATTCTTAAATTAAAATGAAACTGACCAGTTCGCTCACCTTAGCCTGTTCACTGTGAGTGTTGGGG